>NC_052636.1:20230251-20504843 GCF_016161935.1 Mauremys reevesii | reverse complement strand
TTCTCAATGTATGATAAAGTGAGCTCCACTGACTTTCACTGAGTACATGTAGGAACTTCTCCCTGTAATATAGATTCTCTAGTCATCTGTTGGAGCAGAGCTCCACATGACTTGCTGCCTCGTGGCACATGCCATGTGTCTCTTCAGAGTTGATTCTGTTGCGTGGAATAAGGTCTGAGTGGCTCTGTTTTCCTCCAGCCTGCTGAAGTCTCACAGGCTTTGTGTTTCTGGGTGCACACCTCCTGGAAACATTCCCTTTGAATCTTCACAGTAACAGCCAATGTGGATCTACTTGCACAGTATCTTCCTGCTGGGGTTTTCTCCTCCTCGATTTCTCCTGTAGACCATGGATGGGAGACAGAGAGAGAGATCAAACAAGGTCACTCCCTGTGCCTGAGAAAAGGAAATGTCAGAGAGGAGAGAGGTGGAAAGGGATGAACAAACCAAAGTATAACCTTAGGAGATCAAACCTCAGGTGCTGATTTTCCCCAAACCCTTCCAGAGAAGAGGATCAGTTTTCCGTTACTCATTTTCATATCTCAGGAAAGTGCAAGATCAGGAGGGACCTGCTGCGATTGTCGATCAGAATGGAGGAAGCCATGAGTGATATCTTCATAATGATTCCATCTGAGACATTACCAGACTTGAAGAGCTCACAGGTGCTGGGCATCCCAAATGTTTACCTGCATTACAACTGATTGTTTAACCACCAATTCCTCACCTGCAAGAGCGCTCTAGGACCACTTCTTTCTCAGGCCCTGGAGTCCTGGGACCATGGCTCTTGCTAATTCAGCTGAGATCCATAAGAGTTTAGAGCTGGAGGCCTACTGCAGAGCCAAGAAGAAAACACGGAGTCAGTGGGATTTGTGGGATGCTTGTCACCAAAGATATTCCATAGTTTAACCCCATCTGTTTGAACATTAACATCTGTAGCTCTCCCAGGATTCATGTCTAGCATATAAATCTCTCTTTTCTTATAAGTGCACGGTATTGCTTGATAGGTTTATTAATTCCTTCATTAAAAATACATTTGGCTGTAATCTGCCAAGAGCCTACAGGCCAAAAGGCCTTGCATTTTAAGCTAAAGCAAAGATTTAGCATAGCTACATCCTGTGCCCCTTTACCCAGAGAAAACAGCTGTGCCACCTATACCCAAATCAAAGTGCCTGTCGCTTGGAGTCTAAGACCCTTTACCTAGAACCAACCCAGACAATGAAAAGAGATAGCAAGAGTTTTACAAAGAGTTCAGTACTCACAGACTTAACAAGTACCCCACAGAGTGCAGATACTTACTGTCATCCATATGCACACACATGCTAGCCTAGAGTAAGCATACCCTAACATTTCTATGGGGAAGACCTGAAATTTGGGCATAAGAAAGGGAAGGATTTCCGGTATTTATTTCTATAAAAAGAGGTCCTCACTCATAGGTATCCCCACCCGCACCTCGACCTCCCTCCTTCTCTACACTTCACCATCTTCAGCTACGTTATTCCATGCTATCCATCTACAGCAGCTATTAACGCAATGCGACGCACTTATTTTCTTTTCAAACTTTAAGTTCAAAAAGGGACTAAGCTAAAACTTGGTCTCCTCTAAACTTTATTTTAATTTGTGTATTAGATTATTTAGTTGAGCTAAAAAAGTAAATTCCAAAGTAGCTTTGACAGCTCTTTGCATTAGTTTCCCCTTGCAAGAGCTGTGAAACCAGAACCTTACATCAGAGCGAGAGCCAACATCAGTTTATCAAGAACAGATTTGTGAATATTAACCAACGTTTGCAGCACATAATATTGTATCATCATATGTATCTCTGAATAACATTGGCCTAATACAATTGTAACTCCTGTAATTCTACCTGTTTTTACAATTTACTTACTATTTCACATTGAGTTTAATAAAAAATCGTTATGACTAAATCTGTCTCACTGTGAGCTTCCTGTCATACCCCCGAAGGTCCACTTTATCAATTCTGTGAGAACCCGATTGAAACACCAACTTTTTATCTTCTGATCAAACAAATTGGTGAGCCTAAACCCATAATACTTAATCATTTATATTAATTAATATTATTAATTAATAAAAATAATTACAATACACATTAAATTAAGTTGATAAATCAAATCAACATTACTCACACACACCCCAAATAAGACTCGCATCCCAAGGCCATCTTCCTTGGCTCAAAGTGGCAGGAGAGTTACTATTATAACAAATCCATATTCACTACCTTAGTGCCCTAAGGACCAACTAACAGTGGGTCCCCATTGTGCTAGAGCAAAGTACAAACAGAGAACAGTAGATGGCCCATGCACCTGAAGAATTTCCTGAACAATCTAAATCAGGGGTAGGCAACCTCGAGTGAGCGAGCTGATTTTCAGTGGCTCTCACACTGCCTGGGTCCTGGCTCCTGGTCTGAGGGGGCTCTGCATTTTAATTTAATTTTAAATTAGAAAACTTCTTAGACATTTAAAAACCTTATTTACTTTACTTACAACAATAGTTTAGATTTCTATATTATAGACTTATAGAAAGAGACCTTCTAAAAAATGTTAAAATGTGTTTACTGGCACATGAGACCTTAAATTAGAGTGAATAAATGAAGAGCTCGACTTTCAGCACTGCTGAAAGGTTGCCACGACCCCTGATCTAAATAGACAGGACAAACACAGAATGGGGAAGGGCTAGAACCACTGTTAGAATAGAGATATTCAGGCCTGCCTGTAAAGCCTAGACTTTAAGAACTTGGGGTATTTTTATTGCTTTGTCTTTATACGGTAACTAGCTAGAATCAAAATCTCCAGTCTGCCTGTGTATGGGCCTTCTCTCACTAGGGGCCTTGTTCTTATACTGGGCCTTTGGCTAAGCAGCAGGGGCAGCCATAGCTGGGAAAGCGAAGGGTGCCATCCTCCACATCCCAAAACCAGTCACACTGAACTAGGTGCTATTGGGCTGTTAGGAAGTCGATCCTGTCCTGATAACGCCCATCCACCACCAGATAAAGAAACAGATCTTAAGATGGTTCAAGAAAACTTAGTTTGACAGCATCCTGTCTGGCAAGAAATCCCCTTATCAATGGTTGTGGTTGTGAAACCCTCATTTCTGTATTGTTCTATCTTTATGGCTACCACTTTTACTTGTTAATCAGTCTGGTTCTCTAATTGTTTCTGTCTGCTGCATAATTAATTTTTCTACGTGTAAGTTCATTAGGGCAGTGGAATATGCTTGCTTGAAATAACCCCAATAAACATCATTATCTGTGCTTCAGACTTCTGGTCTTTCGCTGCTTGCTGTCTCGTGACAAAGAACCAGGAAGTGGGAGGGTGAAGGAAAACCCTCTAACAAATGGACATGACCTGATAACCAAGAGGTGAGCCTTTAGGAAGGTTTTAATACACTTTGGAACGGATCAGGGATTCCCATGAGGACTGAGAGGGAAGCGATGGTAAACAGCATTTAGATCCTTTTCTTGTTTTATATATTTCCCCATAAGGCTGAACCTCTGGCACTGTCATGGATCCACAGGATCTCTGCAATGCCCTGGCTTTTAAACAGTCCTTGGGAGGTGCCTCTTGAGTGCACTAGACCCCAAGGGTCCCACTCTTCCACAAGGACAGGCCACTTAGCTTCAAACCTGGGGCTGAGCCACTTCCTCGGTGCCCTTCCTCCACACTCCTCTCACTTCTTCCCATTACTCTCAGGCACCACCTCCCGGCACCTTGGGAGATTCTTGTGTTCCCTCCTCGTCTCTCACAACCTCATCCCTCCCTGCTGCTTCTAGCTCTAACCCTGCACACACCCTCCCCACGTCCTGGCACCCCAGAATTATCTACTCCCCCTTCTGCTCCTCCCACAGCTCTGTTCTCCCTTCACCGTTAGGGTCCCTGAATGGCAACATTACTCGCTCTCCTATCAAAATAAGAGCTCATCTGACTGTCCACACAAGCCATGCATGAGTCATACACCTATTTACTCAATTTAGAATTCTACAGGAGGTATATTTTCCTCTTAAAATGAGGAATAGGCACGAAAGCTACAGTTATTAATGTATTCAATAAGGATACATTAAATGCAATTTAAAATGACTGACGGCACCAAAAAGGCACATGTCCAAAATGATACTAGTGGGTGGGAGATAAGGCAAAAAGGGGGCAAGGAAACTTGTCCAAAACATGTATGACAAATAAAGGTATAAAGTTATTATTACTCAGGTTCTTTAGAGACCCCACAGCTTCTAATAAGCCAGGGGACAGGACTCATTACCCAACGAGGTCACAGTCTCATAGTTCTCTGCATGACATCCCAGTAGAGGGCTCTCTGAGCGGGTCCAGCAGAGCCCCTCTTCCTGGTGAAGTACACAGCCACCTCCTCGAAGGTCACCGGCCTGAAAGAGAAAAGAGTCCAACACTCAGTACCTGCTGCCCCACTCACAGCCCCACTATTCACGGAACAGCAGCACCAGGAAATGGAAGCTCCGGGAGTCACATGTTAACAGAGTCACCCACCTTGCCTAGAGCATCCAGGAGGCATCCGAGGATAGAAGAGAGAACCTCTGTGTCTCCCCAGCGCTGACAGACGGAGGTTGGGTCATCACATTTATCACATAGCTACTAGCCAGAGCTTAATATAGGAGATTGGGCTGTCTCTGGACCCTGCTGGTAGCTCCTGGTAGGAATCCCAACACTCTCCAAATAAAATATATGGAAGAAAGGGAAGTTAGAATCTAAGTTAGAAGGTCAGAATTGTAGAAAGTTGGTAAGGAAGCTAACAGAAATCAATGATCAACCAATGAAAATAAGGAGGTTTTAAAAAGTATATTAAGTACAAAATTAATCCTAACAATGGTAGTGATAAATTACTAGATGGAAATGGCAGAATTATCAGCAATCATGGAGAAGAGGTAAAGTGTTCAATAAATATTTATCTCCTGGATTTGGAGAAAAACAGATGATGTAACTCATATCATAAGATGTTGCGCTGACAGTCTTTCCATTTCAACAATAACTCACGAGGCGTTAAACAGCAGCTATTCAAGTTAGATGTGTTTAAATCAGTGGGTCCAGATAAAGAGCGGTTACTCACCGTAGTAACTGTTGTTCTTCGAGATGTGTTGCTCCTATCCATTCCAGTTGGGTATGCGGCGCGCGTGCCGCGGCTCTTGGAAGATTTTACCCTACCAACTCCGGCGGGCTGGCTGGGCGCCCCTGGGTAGGCGCGCTATAAGCGCGGATATACCCCAGCCGGCCCGTCCGCTCCTCAGTTCCTTCTTGCCGGCTACTCCGACGGTGGGAAGGAGGGCGGTCTGGAATGGATAGGAGCAACACATCTCGAAGAACAACAGTTACTACGGTGAGTAACTGTCTTTTCTTCTTCAGTGATTGCTCCTATGCATTCCAGTTAGGTGATTCCCAAGCCTTATGTAGGCGGTGGGGTCGGGTTAGATGTTGCAGAATGCAACTGCTAAGCCAAAGGCTGCATCAGCTCTGGACTCTTGGACCAATGAGGCAAAGGTGTGGACCGAGGACCAGGTAGGTGCACAACACATCCCTGAAAGGGTATGTGAACCAGGAAGGCAGCAGAAGCGTGAGCCCTGATGGAATGTGCAGTACGGTGGCTCTATGGAACATGGGCCAAAACAGAGGAGAGTGCGGATGCACAACGTCATTGAAGATGAAATCCTCTAGGAGGAGACAGGTATGCCCTTCGTCCGTTATGCCGGTACGATGAAGGTTTTGGGGGCGTTACGAGAGGGCCCTGTCCGCTAGATATAGATTGCGGACGCCCTACGGATGTCGACGGAGGGCAATGGTTGCTCTCCTTGCAAAGAGTGGCCGGAAAGAAGGCCGGAAGGAAGATATCCTGGTAGATATAAAGGCCGACACCTCCTTAGGGAGGCAGGTCGAACGTGGTAATAACTGCCCTTGTCCTTGAGGAACACAGTATACAAGGCGGTTACTCACCGTAGTAACTGGTGTTCTTCGAGATGTGTTGCTCCTATCCATTCCATGTAGGTGTGCGCGCCGCGCGTGCACGGTTCTTCGGAACATTTTTACCCTAGCAACTCCGGCGGGCCGGCTGGGCGCCCCCTGGAGTGGCTCCGCTATGGCGCTGGATATATACCCCAGCCGGCCCGTCCGCTCCTCAGTTCCTTATTGCCGGCTATTCCGACAGTGGGGAAGGAGGGCGGGTCTGGAATGGATAGGAGCAACACATCTCGAAGAACACCAGTTACTACGGTGATAACCGTCTTTCTTCTTCAGTGATTGCTCCTATGCATTCCAGTTAGGTGATTCCCAAGCCTTACCTAGGCGGTGGGGTCGGAATGAGACATGGCGGAGTGTAATACCGCGGGCGAAGGCTGCGTCGTCCGAGACTGCTGCACCAGCGCGTAGTGGGCGAAGGTGTGGACTGAAGACCAGGTGGCCGCTCTACAGATGTCCTGGATGGGAACATGGGCCAGGAAGGCGGCCGGCGAGGCGTGCGCCCTCGTCGAGTGTGCGGTGAGGCGACGCGGGGACCGAGCAAGCTCGTAGCGCGTTCGTATGCACGTCACCCAGGATGAAATCCGTTGTGAGAAACGGCTGCGCCTTTCATGCGATCGGCAATTGCCACAAGAGCTGGGAGGAACGCGGAAGGACCGTCCGGTCGATGTAAGCGAGGCCCTGCGGGCGTCCAGAGTGTGGAGCTGCGCTCCGAGGGAGGCGTGCGGCCGGGAAGAAGACCGGGAGGAAGATCTCCTGGATTGAGGTGGAAGGCCGACACCACCTTGGGGAGGAAGGCGGATGCGGTCGAAGCTGCACTTTGTCCCGTGGAAGGCGGTATATGGGGACCTGCCGTCAGGCGCGGAGTTCCGAGACTCGTCTGGCGGATGTGATCGCCACGAGGAAGGCCGTCTTCCAGGTGAGATGGAGCAGAGAGCACATGGCCAGGGGCTCGAAGGGTGGGCCCATCATCTGGGCGAGAACCAGGTTCAGGTCCCAAGTCGGAGCAGGCGGGCGCACCTGAGGGTAGAGACGGTCTAACCCTTTAAGGAAGCGGGCTACCATTGGGTTGGAGAAGACAGAGCGACCTCCTATAGCGGGCCGAAAGGCTGACAGAGCCGACAGGTGCACCTTCAGGGACGAGATTGCGAGACCTTGACCTTTCAGGTACCAGAGGTAATCAAGGACGGTCTGGATGGGGGCCGAGAATGGGTTAAGACTTCGCTGGTCGCACCAGAGCGCAAAGCGTTTCCACTTCGCGAGGTAGGTAGAGCGCGTCGAAGGCTTCCTGCTTTCCAGCAGAACTTGCTGCACCGCCGCCGAACATCCCCTCTCGTCGGTCAACCACTCAGGAACCAAGCTGTAAGATGCAGCGAGTGCAGGTTCGGGTGACAAAGCCTGCCGAGTCCTGAGTGATGAGGTCCGGCCACAGCGGAAGGGAATGGGTTCGAACCGAGCTCAAGCAGCAGGGTATACCAGTGCTGTCTCGGCCAGGCCGGAGCGACGAGTATTACGCGGGCCCTGTCCCTCTGAAGCTGGAGTAACACTCGGTGGACGAGCGGACCCGGGGGGAACGCGTAGAGGAGGGACTCCGTCCATGGCAGGGCATCCGAGAGGAGCCTGGAGCTTGACCTTGGAAGGAGCAAAACCTGTGGCACTTCCTGTTGGCCCGGGAGGCGAAGAGTTCTATCTGGGGAAACCCCACCTCTGGAAGATTGTGTAAGCCACATCTGGGCGAAGGGACCACTCGTGGGAGGCGAAGGACCTGCTCAGGCGGTCGACCAGCGTGTTCTGCACTCCTGGTAGAAAAAGCGGCGAGGCGAATCAGGTGGGTTACGCAAAGATCCCAGCGGAGCATCGCCTCCTTGCAAAGCGGGAGGATCGAGCTCCGCCCTGCTTGTTGACATAGAACATGGCTGTGGTGTTGTCCGTGTACACCGCTACACAGCGGTCCTGAAGGTGGAGTCGAAGGCGAGACACGCCAGACGGATCGCTCTCAGCTCGGACGTTGATATGGAGGAGAGCTCCTGGGCTGACCAAAGACCTTGGGTGTGCAGGTCTCCTATGTGAGCCCCCATCCCAGCGCCCGGCGCGTCTGTGGTCAGGGTGATCGGCGGGCGAGGAGGCGGAACGGAACCCCTGCGCAGACTGTCTCGGATCCAGCCACCAGGTGAGCGTCTGGAGAGCGGGACTCGGCACCACCACCACCATATCCATGGGGTCGCGCTGAGGGCGGTACACGATGCCAGCCACATTTGGAACGGGCAAGTCGCAGCCTTGCGTGTGCGGTCACAAGCGTACGCTGCCATGTGACCTAGGAGGCGTAGGCAGCACCGCACTGTTGTCGTTGGAAAGGCCTGCAGTGTCCGTATCAGGAGGCCAATGTCTCGTGCCGAGCCCGAGGAGGCAGGCTCTGGCCAGATTGGAGTCGAGGCGGCTCCTATGAATTCCACTCTTTGCGTCCGAACTAAGTGGGACTTGTCGGCGTTGACAAGCAGGCCGAGAGACCGGAACAGATGCAGTATCTCGTACACCTGAGCCGCCACCAGCTCTTGGGTGCGGCCACGAAACAGCCCGTCATCGAGATAGGGAGCCACGTGAATTCGACGACGACGGAGGGCGCGCCACGGCCGCCATGCATTTGGTGAATACCAGCGGTGCGTGGAGAGGCGAAGGGTAACACTGCAAACTGGTAGTGGGCCTCGTTGACCATGAAGCGCAGGTAGCGTCTGTGGGGAAATTGCTACATGAAAGTAAGCATCCTTCATGTCGCGGCAAACCAGTCTCCCGGATCCAAGGAAGGGATAATGGTCCCCAAGGTTACCATCCGAAACTTGAGCTTGCAGAGGTACTTGTTCAGCTCCCGGAGGTCTAAGATGGGACGAAGACCTCCTTTCACCTTGGGGATGAGGAAATATCTGGAGTAGAATCCCCTGCCCCGCCTGCAGGGAGGCACCTCCTCGATGGCACCCATGCTCAACAGAGACTGGACCTCCTGTAAGAGGACTTGCTCGTGAGAGGGGTCCCTGAAGAGGGACGGGGAAGGTGGATGGGAGGGAGGGGGCGAAATAAACTGTAGGCGGTAGCCGTGCTGGATGGTGTTGAGCACCCAGCTGTCCGATGTTACAGAACACCACGCCTGGAGGAAGAGGGAAAGGCGACTTGAAAACAAAGGGGATGGATCCTGGGGGGAGAGTGGTGCGCCGTCCTCGGGCGTCCCATCAAAAGGTTGGCTTGGGACCTTGAGGAGCTTTGGACGAGCCTTGGGACTGGTTCGCCGCCGCCCGGCGGTCTGCGGCGGAATGGGGCCCTGCGATTATTAAATGGCGAGACCTGGCCTGCGGCGCGGGCTGATAGGGCTGTTGCGGAGCGACGCCTCTGTGTGGCGGCGTATGCATTCCCACAGGGCGGATTGCCACTCGTCCGTCCTTCAGGGTCTGAATTCTCGTGACAGTTTTTTCAGAGAACAGACCCTGCATTTCAAAGGGGAGGTCCTGGAGGGTGTATTGTACCTCCGGCGGCAAAGTGGGCGACTGCAGCCACGCAATGCGTCGCATGGTTACACCGACGCCACAGTTCTGGCCCCGAGTCCGCTGAGTCGGCCGCTGCTTTAATTAAGGTCCTGGAGGCCAGCTTGCCTCTTCCAGGAGCGCCGAGAATTCTCGGCGGAGTCCTGCGGGTCAGCTCGCGAATTTTCCCAGGCATCCCAAGATGTTAAATGTATACCGGGATAGCAGGGCCATTTGATTTGCGATGTGGAGTTGGAGGCCGCCGCCGAGTAAATCTTGCGCCCCAATAAGTCCATGCGCCTGGACTCCTTCGACTTGGCGCAGCGGCAGGCTGTCCGTTACGCTCGATCGCGTTCACGGACTGGACTACCAAAGAGTCCGGAGTCGGGTGCACATAAAGGTATTCGTACCCTTTAGGTGGTACAGAATATTTCCTCTCCACTCCGCGTGCCGTGGGAGGGACGGAGGAAGGCGACTGCCAGATGGCGGCATTGTTCCGCTGGATTGTGCAGATGAATGGCAACACTACTCTCACGGGGGCGTCTGCTCCCATGACATCCGTGATGGGGTCATCGACCTCTTGGACCTCTTCGATGGGCAGGTTGATGGCTTTCGCTACCCGCCGGAGAAGGTCCTGGTGCGCTTTGAGGTCAATAGGCGGGGGCTCTGATGGTGACGCCCCTGCCACCGCCTCGTCGGGAGAGGAGGACGAGGAGTGACCTGGCAGCACCTCTTCAGGAGCTGGCTCCGCGTCAGGGCGCTCCGGTGCCAGTGTCTCATGCCCCAACGGTGTACCGTGAGCAGCGGTCTGTGGCGGTGGAGACGGGGATGGCCTGCTGACGGTGGCCTCTGGCACCGAACGCGCCAAGCCTGGCTGCCTCGGTGGAAGGGGAGGCCCCTGCTCATGTTGGGCCCAGGGCACCCAAAACCCCCATTGCTGAGGTCCATGGTCCTGCGGAAGAGACCCCGCTCGGAAGTCTACCGCACTGCCCTCAGGGGAAGCAACTGAGGGTTCCCTCGAAGGCCAGGGAGGAGCCGTGGCGGTCCCGAGAATGCGTCGGTGCGGAGTAAACTGCCTCTCGGTGCCGGCGGACGGTGCCGGTCGTCATGCGGTCTAATAGGTGAGCGGGATCTGCGGCGCGGTGCGAGCTCGACCGGCGGTGCCGGGAGTCGGACCTCGAGCGCGAGTGGTGGCGCCTTGAGCGGCTGCGTGACTCTCGATATCGCCCGCGATGCCTGGAGCCGGACCTGGTGCGGTGCCGGTGACTCGGCGACCGGGACCTGGAGCGTCGCCGGGAGTGCGAGCGGTACCGGGACTGCGACCGGCGACGAGACGGGGAGCGGCGTCTCGACGTTGACCGTCGTACGGATCGGGCCCAGTGCGTTGGCGATCGTCGTCTTGAGCGAGATCGGGAGCGAGACCGGATCATGGTGCCCCGATCACCTCGGCCGCCAGGAGAGGGAGGGCACATCATCAGCGGCTTTCCGATGGACTTGACTGTCCGCACCGGCGGTGCCGGTAGCTGATGGCCCGTATCAGCGGTGAGGTCAATCAGCTCCCTCGCCGTCGCAAACGCCTCAGGCGTGGACGGGAGCCTCAGCTCCTCCTCGGTAGGCACCGGGGAGCTGGGCGGTGCCGGACTCGACGGCCCTTGTGGCGCCGGAGTCGACGGCCCGGTGCACTTCTTGTGCACTGCCTCAGCCTGTACCGTTTGAGTCGGAGGCGGCTGGGCTAACGGCTTCTGCTGCTGCTTCGCAGAGGCCGTCTTCGGCACCTTGTGCTTCTTCCCCAGAGAGAGGGAGCGGTGCCGGGTCTTGGTGCCGGGTGCTGAGGCGCATTGGCACCGGGCGGCTCGGTGCTGCCGGTGCGCTGCTCACGGAGGCAGGCCGCGCCCGATGGAGCTGGTGCGGAGGTTGGAGAGCCGACTCCATAAGGAGTTGTTTTAAGCGAGTCCGCTCCTTCCTCGTACGAGGCTTGAAAGCCACACAAATGGGGCACTTATCCGACCTGTGCGACTCTCCGAGGCAGCGGAGGCAGGAGTTGTCTTGGGTCACTCACCGGCATGGGGCGCTGGCAAGCCACGCAGGGGCAGATCGGTGCTCGGGCATAAGCCCGCACTGGGCAGAAGAAGAGGGCTAACCCCTAATTCCCTAACTACTATACTATACAACTAACTATACAACTATAACAAGAAACTTAAACTATTAACAACTATATACACTAAAGCTATTGAGAACGCTAGGGCTGTGGAGGTAAGGGAGCACTCCACTGTTCCTACTAGCCGTCACGGGCGGAAAGAAGGAACTGAGGAGCGGACGGGCCGGCTGGGGTATATATCCAACGCCATAGCGGCGCCACTCCAGGGGGCGCCCAGCCGGCCCGCCGGAGTTGCGAG
Source organism: Mauremys reevesii (assembly GCF_016161935.1). Lineage (NCBI taxonomy): Eukaryota > Metazoa > Chordata > Testudines > Geoemydidae > Mauremys > Mauremys reevesii. The sequence continues at coordinate 20,492,957 of NC_052636.1, read as the reverse complement.
GGTCAAAATGTTCGAAGAACCGTGCGTCGGCGCGCGCACACCTACATGGAATGCATAGGAGCAATCACTCGAAGAAGAACTTGGGCCTATTGTGAGAGTCTGAAGCTCAGAGACTCGTCTGGCCGCAAGAAAGGCTACAGGAAAACTGTCTTGCAGGACAGGTATATCAATGAGCATGTTGACATTGGCTCGACTAGGGCAGTCATAAAACTGGTTAGAACCAGATTGAAGAGCCAGATGGAATGGAGCGGGACTCGGCGGAGAAACATTGTGTGTTTGGAGCAGCAGGAGAAACGCTTCCCACTTGGCCAGATACTTTAACTGAGTGGAAGATTTTCTACCACCCGGAGAATCCTGTAGAACCGAGGCAGAACAACGTAACTCGGATCGGTTTAGCCACGCAGGAGCCCTGCTGTGAGGTGCAGGGATTACAAGACCGGGTGGTGAAGGTTGCCGTGATCCGCATCATGGGGTCTGTGCAAGAGGGTTGCTACCGACAGGTGTAGCAACATGGTGTGCCAGTGCTGCCCGGGTTACGCTGGAGCGATCACGATCAGGGGCGCTCTGTCCATGCGGAGTTTTAGCAGGACCCTGTGAACCAGCGGGAACAGTGGAAAGCGTACGGCAGATGGCTGATCCACGGCCTCAGGAAAATCCTCCAAGACCGAGCCTGGGAGGCCTTGGAACGAGGAATTTCTCTCTCTTTCCGTTCGCGAGAGTGAAGAGAGGCTATGTGGGGAAAGACCCACTTCCGGAAAACGGAATAGATAAAGACGGGAGGAAACTACCACTTGTGAGACAGGAAGGATCTGCTGAGACGATCCGCCAGCTGAATCGCCTGGTACACAAGGCAGACTGCTCTCAGCTCTCGGACATTGATGTGTAAGGCCAGCTCTTGCGCTGACCGAAGGCCGTGAGTGCGAAACCACGCCAGGTGCGCACCCAGCCGAGAGATGGGCTGTCTGTCATGAGGGACCCCGAGGGGTGAATGAAACAGCATCCCTGGATACACCAGGAAGGGCGCTGACTCGGTCAAGGGGCCTAGGATGCTCGGGGGGAACGAGACGACCACGCGTATGCCATCTCTGCCCGGGTGGCACACCCAGGTGAGCCACGATTGAAGTGAACAGAGGCGAAGCCTGGCATGTTTGGTTGCAAACGTGCAGACAGCCATGTGACTCAGGAAACCTAGGCAAGTGCGAGCCAAAGTTGGCGGGAAGGTCCATAGACCTTGTACAATTGTTACCCTCGCCTGAAACCAAGGCTGAGGTAAGCAGGCTCTGGCGAGTCTGGAGTCCAGGACGGCCCCAATGAATTCCCTTCCCTGTATGCGGATCAGAGTGGATTTTACTATTGATCATCAGGCCTAGACACAGGAATAGGTTCGTGTCAATGCCCACATGACTGGTAACTTGGGCCCAGTGGTTCTTCGAATGAGCCACTCGTCTAGATACGGAGAACGTGTATCCGACGGTGGCGAAGAGAGGCGGCGACTACAGCCAAGCACTTTGAATACCCCTGGGCTGTATAGAGGCCAACCGGGAGGGCCGTATACTGGGAATAACGATGGTAGGCCCCAAACCGAGGGTACCTTCTGTGTGGGAGAGAAATGGCGACGTGAAACAGGCGCCCTTCATATCGAGGGCGGCGTACCAGTCTCCGGGATCCCAGGATGGGATGACAGTCGCCCTGGGTACCATACGGAACTCATCTGCATCGTGACTTGTTGAGTTCCCGCAGGCCTAGGATAGGTCTGAGACCCCCTTTCGCCTAGGGGATTAGGTTTCGCCCTTAGGTACCTCCTGTATAGCTCCGATGAAGAGGAGCGTCCGCACCTCTTGCCAGAGGAATCGCTCGTGAGAGGGGTTCTTAGGAGGGGCGAGGATGGGTAGGCTTTTGCCCCATTGGTGGTCAGAAGGACCCTAATTTCGGCTCCTTTGGGGTGTGGATTGATGGCCACGCCCATGTAAGCCACGCCCGCTGGCCAAGTCCTGACTTTGTCAAGGCGCAGGGTAAGAGCGGAGGTTGGGGACGGAAATGTCGGCGCTGAATCACCGGCGTGTGCATGCCAAGCGAGAGAGAGAGCAAAGTGACCCTGCTGTCCTTTAGGTTTTGCAGCCTAGGGCCAGTGTTTGCAGGGAACAGGCTTGTGCCATTGAAGGGCAAGTCCTGTATAGCGTGCCGCAGCTGCGAGGGAAGGCTCATCAACTGGAGCCATGAAACGCGCCGCGTGGCAACACCCGAGGCCAGAGTCATGGCAGCGGAGTCAGCTGCGTCCAACGAGGCCTGGAGGGAAGCTCTGTTCAGCTCCGTCCTTTGCTGCAGGAGGGCATCGAACTCTTGACGGGAGTTCTGAAGAACCGACTCTGTAAAAGTTGCAGGGCTCCCTCTGGGTACATCTTACGGCCCAGTAAGACCACACGCCCAGCCTCTTTGGATTTAGGGGCTGGTCGCATTTTGATTAGAGGAGGGCCAGAGGGGTATGTTCTCGCCCCCGCCTCATCTGGGGAGGAGGAAGAAGAAAAGCCAGGGACAAGCGGGTCCTGTGTGGGCTCGAGCTCCTGGAGGACCTCCTGATCCGGTGGGATCTGGGAGCCCGGTGCCGAACCGGGGGTTGCTCTGTACCAGTCGGACGGGGACGACTAATTGTCACCTCTGGCACCCAGAGCTCCGAGGGAACAGAGCGAGATGGGATCACGGTATGACTCTGGCGTGTAGTACACCCAAGGCGTCCAGAATGACCACTGATAGGTCTCCTGGAAGACTCTGGAGGGCACACCGGAAACAGAGTACTACGTATATGAAGTGTCCGCGCGGGGCGACACTGATGCGTGGCTGGATGGCCCTGGAGGAGCTGAAAAGCCCTTGGTAGAGTCTCCGTCTCTAACTGATGTCGCTCGATGCGGCACCGGGGATCGGTACCGGTAGACATATCGGTACCGAGAATGGGACCTGCCACCGAAGCTGTGCCGGGCGGTCGACCGAGGGTGCAAGGCTCGATGATCAGGACAGGCTACGGGCGTCCCGGTGCCTGGGGCGGTGCCGGGAGCTGGATCGGTGCTGAGTGTCCCGGACCGCGAGCGGGATGCTGACCGTGCCGCGAGTACTACTGGTACCAACATGGAGAACGGTGCCGAGACTGTGGCGGCGTCGGGACCTAGATCGGTGACGGGACCGAGAACATCTGCGGGACGCGATCATGAACGTGCCGCTCGCGGTGCCGGCGGAGGTGGTCTGATCAAGGCAGGCTTGCCCATCGACTATGTAACCCGCACGGCGGTGCCGGGTTGAGGCAGCGCAGACGCTGTCATGGCAATCAGCTCCCTCGCCGTGGACACGGTCTCCGGCGTGGAGGGAATAGTGAGCTCGACCATCCCTCGCACCACGGATGCAGCTTCAGAGCGAGCTCGACCACGGTGCGTACCGGGGAGTGTTCCAGCACGGACTCGGCGGCTCTTGCCTGGCGGAGTTAATGGTGCGGATATTGTCGGTGCCGCAGCAGACATCGGTGCGGGCGATCTGACTGAGCATAGCGCTCGGCTGCGGAGCAGGCATCTCGGACGCAGCTTCAGAGCGAGCTCGACCACGGTCTGTACCGGGAGCTTTCCAGCACGGACTCGGCGGCTCTTGCCTGGCGGAGTTAATGGTGTGGATATTGTCGGTGCCGCAGCAGACACCAGTGCGGGCGATCCGACTGAGCATAGCGCTCAGCTGCAGAGGTGGCGGCTCGGGCGCAGCAAGGATATTGTGCCTCTTCATCCTCCAGGAGAGGATCCATGCCGAGTGCGTCGGAGCCAGCGACGGTCGTGCCAGGAGGCCTTGGCGGTACCGGCGATCCGGTGCCGAGGGAGCGCGCCTTGAAAACTAACTAGCGCTCGGCGCCGAGAGCAGAGGAGCAAAAGCTGCCTCCCTCAGGAGCTGTTTAAAACGAAAGCCCCGCTCCTTTGTTCACTGATTAAAGGCTCACAAATGCGGCACTTATCTGTGAGGTAAGTGCCTCGAGGATCTTAGGAGAAGATCTCTTGCTGGCAACGGCTTGTGGCCGGCCGAGCATTAGAAAACCCTGTGGACCGGGCATTGGACCCGGCACCGGGTGAGGGGAAGGGGATAAACCCCGAACCCCTGTAAAATAAATACACTATACTATTCTACAAACAAACAAAGTTAACTACAACTATAAACAGAACGAGAGAAACTACGAGTAGCTAGGGAAGTGGAGGTCAGCTAAGCTGCGCGCCACTGTTCCAACGGCCGTCACGGGCGGAAAGAAGGAACTGAGGAGCGGACGGGCCAGCTGGGGTATATATCCTGCGCTAAAGCAGCGCCACTCCAGGGGGCGCCCAGCCGGCCCGCCTGAGTTGGTAGGGTAAAAATCTTCCGAAGAGCCGTGCACGCGCAGCGCACACAGCTAACTGGAATGCATAGGAGCAATCACTCGAAGAAGAACTAGAGTTTTGAAAGAGGAGCTGGAGGAGCGTGGTGGACTGTTAATTTTAATTAGGACTTGGAACACTTGGGAAATTCCAGAAGACTGGAATAAAGCTAATGCTGTGCCAATATTTTAAAAAGTATAAAAGAGATGACGCAGCTAATTACAAGTGTGTCAGTCTGAAATCGATACTGGGCAAAAGAATGGAGCAGCTGATACTGGATTTCATTAATAAAGAAAGAGAGTAATGTAATTAGTATCCATTAAAAAGGTTTAGACACAATAGATTCTATCAAACTAAGTGGATATCCTTATTGGATGAGATCAAAAGTTTGGTTGCAGCTAATAGTACTGATGTAATATACGTAGGCATATGAGTTGCTTCAGCACAATATTTTGACTAGAATGTACAAAATACACACGGCATACATTAAATAGATTAAAAACTGGGATTTTAAATAGGGAACCATGGTTGAGTGGATTTCTTTCTAGCGGGTTCCCGCAAGGATTGGATCTTGGCCCTGTGCTATTAACATTCTTATCCATGATCTGGAAGAGAACATAAAATCATCACCGATAACGTTTGCAGTTGCCACAAAGACTGGGGGTGGGGGTAACTAATGAAGTGTCAGAAGGTTCAGGCTCCAGCACTGGGAGTCTGGGAAGTTTTCCCATCCCTGGCTGGAGGGTTATTTCCTGTTCCACAAAGAGGGGAAGTTCCGTTCCCAACCCCTGTGCTTTGACATTAGGACCTATCTGACACTACACCCCCATATTCAGCACATAGTGGCAGGATTATAATATGATTAGGACATGAGGCATTTTGTACAAGATGAGTCACGTGCGGGGGTGTCATTGGAAAAGTTATGATTTGCTGAATACGATTATCCTACCTGTGTGCATGGATCATGTTTGTATCTGAAGTTATGGATATTGACTCTGTATCTATCTTTCAAATATGCTTACTCTGGGTAACAGCCACAACGAGCCTTTCAGGTACAACAATGAAGAAGCCAGACAGAGCTGATGGCTTATCAACAAAGACAATGGACCATGGAAGAGCTTAGCCTTCCTGTGATTGTTTCAGCCAGCCTATGTGTCACGGCTACTATGACTCAGCAGGGCACTCTAGGGCATGTGACCAGACCACATGACAATGAACTTCATTTTGGTACCTGTATTTTTCCACAAACCGGACTGGGAACTGAGTTTGGAATAAATGGTTCCTGCCCTATGGAAAAGCTACATAAGGTGGGTGTGACATCATCTCTTGGCCTCATTCCCCACACACAAGAGAACTCCTGGCAGCACCTGAGCAACAAAGACTGAAGTGGGGGAAGTGCTGGTCCCAGGGTAAAGGGATTTCTACCTTGTGTATGGAAACTTGGTGGACTATCATCAGTCAGGGTGAGAAATTGCTAATTCAAATTCTATCCAGATAGTATGTTAGGCTTAGTTTGAGTTTTTGGTTATATAAGTAATCTGCTTTGATCTGTTTGCTAACACTTATTGCTGGGAAATTGGCTGTTGTCTTCTCTCTCTCCTTGAGTGGCTCAGGTAAAGCACTCAGGTAGCTTAGTTGGGTGCATGGCGCCACCTGCTGTCGTGTTGGGTGATAACAGGCCCTGGAGAGGCTGGCTGAATCTCCAGCAAAGCAGTGTGAGAAGGGCCAGCCCAGCTTGAGGGTTAGAGGGCGCAGCGGTTCCCAGACTGCCCCTGGGGATGACAACCCATCACACCCTAAACTACACTAGTGTCAGCAGGTTTGTCACATCCTGTCCCCTCCCTTTCTCCACCCAGGATATTTCCTGCCTCCCACCATCTCTAGCAGCTCCCACCAGTGGTGAGCTCCAGCTGGGTCGCATGAACCGGTTGTTAAATTTAGAAGCCTTTTTAGAACCGATTGTTCCAGGACAACTGGTTCTAAAAAAGCTTTTAAATTTAACAAATGCTCGGGCAGCTGTCCACCCGGCCCCTGGCCCCAGCTCACCTCCCCTTCTCCTCTGAAAGCTCCACCCTTCTTCTCCTCCCCCTTTGAGGTTGTGGGGGGCTGGATAGGGGTCGGGGCAGTCAGAGGGCAGGATACAAGGGGGCTGAATGGGGGCAACGGTCCCGGGGGGCAGTCAGGAAGGAGCAGGGGTTGGATGAGGTGGTGGGGGGCAGTCAGGGACAGAGAGAAGGGGTGGTTGGATGGGGCAGAGGTTTCAGGGGGGCATCAAGAATGAGAGGAGGGGTTTGATGGGGCGGCAGGGGCAGTCAGGGGATGGGGATGGGTCGGGGGTGTCAAGGAGCATGGGGGTTGGAAGGGCACGACCCTGGGGGCATGACCCCCTCGTGAGGTGAGGACAAGGGAACCTGTTGTTAATATTTTGGCAGCTCATCACTGGCTCCCACCCTCCTGTACATTTACTGCGTCTCTCCCTCCAAGCAGAACCCACCACCAGCTCCCTCAGAATCCCTTACCTGAGCCAGCTCCATTGAAGCCATTTCCTTCCCCCTGGGAGGAGGGGATGATTTGGGGAGAAACATGGACATTATTCTGTAGCCTGCCAGGGCGAGAAGGGCAATGTGAGAGAATGCAGACAGGGTTTCTGTCCTTTCCACATGTAGATTCCCCCCAGCATTGTTCCCTGCTAATGGACATTCTAGGTTCTGCCACACTGTGAAGCACAGAGTGACCTTATCCCAGTACAGGCCTAGCCCCCTCCTACCAGGGCGTGACCCTCTGAGACATGGTGAAACCCTCCCAGCAGCAGAGTCTCTCTGTTACACTTATCAAGTTTGCGGGCGATACCAAGCTGGGAGGGTTGCAAGGACTTTGGAGGATAGAACTGAAATTCAAAATCATCTGGACAAACTGGAGAAATGGTCTGAAGTAAATAAGATGAAATTCAATAAGGACAAATCCAAAGTACTTCATTTAGGAAGGAACACTCAGTGGCACACATACAAAATGGGAAATGACGGCTTAGGAAGGAGCACTGCGGAAAGGGATCTGGGGGTCGTAGTGGATCACAAGCGAAATAGGAGTCAACAGTGTTGCAAAAAAGCAAGTATCATTTTGGGAAGTATTAGCAGGAGTATTGTAAGCAAGACACGAGAAGAAATTCTTCCGCTCTACTCCACGCTGATTAGGTCTCAACTGGAGTAATGTGTCCAGTTCTGGGGGCCACATTTCAAGAAAGATGTGGACAAATTGGAGAAAGTCCAGAGAAGGGCAACAAAAATGATTAAAGATCTAGAAAACATCACCTATGAGGGAAGATTGAAAAAAACTGCGGAAGACTCAGAGGAGACATGACCATAGGACAAGAAGCAATGGATTTAAGGTGGTTTAGGATGGAGATTAGGAAAAAAAACTCCCTAACTGTCAGAGTGGTTAAGCACTGGAATAAATGGCCCAGGGAGGTTGTGGAATCTCCATCACTGGGGATATTTAAGAGCAGGCTGGACAAACACCTGTCAGAGATTGTCTAGATAATACTGAGTCCTGCCTTGAGGGCAGGGGACGGGCCTAGATGACCTCTCGAGGCCCCTTCCAGTTCTATGATTCTAAGAACCAAAGGCCAGAGAAGAGCAGAATCCAAGGAGTCACTCTGGGGATTCTCCCTGTCACTGTCCCCAAGGCAGCTCTCTCAGGTTAACTAAGTTGTTGGATGCTCCAGCCTTTATCCAGTCTCTCCTGGCAGTGCCTTTCATTGGCAGGGCCTAGTTTTAGCTTTTGGGAAGTGTGACCCGGGGCTCTGAGACTGGGCCTTTTGCCTCAGCACATCTTGTTCCTTTCTGTGGCTCCCCAGTGAGTCCAAATGAGTAGATGCTCCTCATACAGACTGTGAACATAAGAAGGGCCCACTGCATCAGAGCAATGGTCCATCTAGCTCAGTGGCCAATGCCAGGTGCCCCAGAGGAATGAACAGAACAGGTAACCATCAAATGATCCATCCCCTGTCACCCATTCCCAGCTTCTGGCAAACAGAGACGAGACACCATCCCGCCCATCCTGCCTGTGACACTGGCAGACGAGGTGTTAGCTCTTACACAAGCCTCTATGTCTTAATTGAACATGGACAAACACACAGTGGAATCGGTCTGACTCACCTGTGTTAGTATTGTTAAAACAGGTATTAGGATTCTAAGAACATGCTTAGACTTTATTGAATGCTTGTGAGTTGCTGCCTGGGTTAACATCTGACTAGTTGCATTGTGAACCTCTGTGGCTCTGTAAATCACCACACAGGAGAGAGACTTTACCTAGGTGAAGTGCTGATTGACAGCCGGATGCATTACACCCTGCCTGGCAGGAAAGGTCCATCCACACCAGAGAGACTATTATGGGATGTTAAAGAAGACACAAGACTGGTGTTGTGCTCTTGACTTCCATTAGCTGAGTTTCCAGCTCAGAGCACATGGCAGGAAGGGGATGAAAAACCCCACACAGAAGGAACTGATGATCTGTATGCTGCTCGGACTCTGGGGGGCAAAGTTCCTAGGCATAAGCACGAGATCCCCAGCTGCTTAGCCGGGGTTAGTCCTAAAGAATATGCAGAGCTTGCTTATTAGAGAAGCTTCTATTACCTTTGAAATTTAAGACTGTAATTTGTCTGCATCTGGATGATTAGCTGCTGTGACAGGGCAAGGCCAGATGGCTCTAGGAAAGTAGTGAGAAACAGGTATGTTAGCCCCAGGCTAAACAAATCCCTGTTACCATGGTAACCAAATGACAGTTGCTCCAGGTTAATCAAGACACCTGGGGCCAATTAACATCCTTCCAGAAAGCCGTGGAGACAGCTAGGTTGATTGGGACCCCTGAAGCCAATCAGGGGCTGGCTGAAACTAGTTAAAGAGCTCCCAGTTAGGCAGGTGGGTGTGCAGAACAGGAGCTGTGGGAGCGACTAAGCAGTACACACCAGATCAGGCACAAGGAAGACAGCCCTGAGGTAAGGGTGAAGTGGAGCCTGAGGAAGTGGGGGTGCTGTGGGGAAGTAGAACAGGGAATTGTGTGTGTCCTGTTTCTAAAAGGTCAGATACCACAGCTGATACTATTAGGGTTCCTGGGCTGGAGCCTAGAGTAGAGGGGGGGTCCTGGGCTCCCCCTTTGCTCCCCTGATTAATCACTGAGACTGGGAGACAACAGAGACTTTGCAAGGGAGGGTAGCTTTGCCTCCCCTCCCTCACTGGCTTATGATGAAAATGGCTCAGTGGGCTGTGACCCTTGTCCCTAGAGAGAAGGGCTACGTGGAGGGTCACAGTGAGCCTCTGAGGCTAGCAAAATCCACCAGGAAATGCAGGGCCCATGGAGACAAGGACAGAGCTTTGTCACACTGCTTTAACTTTGTAAACAACTCTCATTTCCTTTCAAATAAATCTTAATACAGGTTGTGACAGGACTGGCTACAAGTGTTGTCTGTGTTGGGAGATCTAAGAGTCATTTGACCTACGGAAGTGACTGGTCCTTTGGGCCTGGCAGTAACCTGAACGTTGCTGTGACTCGTGGGGTAAGGCAGGGGTTCTCAACCAGGGGTCTGGGGCCCCTGGGGGGGCCGTGAGCAGCTTTCAGGGAGCTGCCAAGCAAGGCCGGCATTAGACTCGCTGAGGCCCAGGGCAGAAAGCTGAAGTCCCAGCGCATGGGGCTGAAGTCTGGGCCCCTGAGCCCCACCACCCAGGGCTGAAGCAATGTAGCTTTGTGGGGGTCTGGGGCCCCAGGATGTTGCCCTGTTTGCTACCCCCTAACACCAGCCCTGGCTGTGATGTTATTAATATAACCTGTGGCTGTGTAGTTCATTGGTGCAACCACTGTTCTATATTTGCAGCAAATGTTGTACAACGGTTGTCGTGTAAGATGCCTATGAAAAGATTATAATTTGCTGCTGATGATGATGATACTATCTGTGTGGGTGTATCATTTTTGCAGTCAAAGTTATGAATATTGGCTACGTTCTTGTACATCAATGTGTTTTGATTCTGAAGTAGCCTTAGTAAAGCATTAGGTCAGCTTCTTCAGAAACGAATTTGCAAATCAAGTGCCCAATCAAGAAACACTTAAAGGACCTTGAGGAAATTCCAATCCACATACCCTGGTGGGCCGGGCCAGTTTCTTTACCTGCCACATCCGCGGGTTCGGCCGATTGCAGCTCCCACTAGCCACGGTCTGCCGTCACAGGCCAATGGGGGATGCAGGAAGCGGCGCAGGCTGAAGGATGTGCTGCCTGCCACTTCCTGCTGCCTCCATTGGTCTGGAGTGATAAATTGTGGCTAGTGGGAGCTGCGATCGGGCAAACCTGCCAACATCGCAGGTAAACAAACCGGCCTGGCCTGCCAGGGTGCTTACCCTGGTGAGCCGCGTGCCAAAGGTTGCTGATCCCTGAGCTAAAATATTTGAGAGACAAGTCAGTAGAAAATACAGTGGTGCAAGAACAAAGTAACATCGCTTCCCATTGCTACACGGCTTCCAGGTGCTGGAGGCTGCAATCCCCTGTCGTTAACATGGTTATTGGGCTGAAATCTCCCCTTGGCCAGTCAGAGACAGACACGTACCTGTGTCGCTCCCCAGCTCCCGTCGCAGCGTCTCTAGGGGAAGGAGAAGACGGGAGAGGTGAGAATTCAGGCCCTCACATTCATGGAGAAACCCCCATTGCTTATTAATGGAACTGCTGTTAACGACAAGATGGTGACAGAGATCAGAGGCCGATAACGCAGCTGCTGCAGGCAGAGCCAGCCCCACAGGGCTGCTCCATGGGAAGAGGCGACTCGCTGAGCTGGGCTGTGAGATGGAGCCCAGGATCAGTGACATCACTAGAGTCCTCGACTCCTTCCCAGGGTCAGGGTCGCTCTAACCAGAGGAGACGCCACCCCCAGACTCCAACTACCTTTGAATCCCAGAAGCACCTCCTGCAGCATGGCACTTTGCAGAGAGAAATCGCGGAGTCTCTTCTCCAGCTCCATGGCAGCGGCTCTGGCTTCCGAAATGTCCCGTCCTTCCTGCTGGGGAAAGGAGGGGTGAGAAATAGGCCTGAGCCCCAGACCCTGAGCCCAGCAACCCCCAAACTTCACGAAACCTGGATCTGAGCTTTGTAGCCTGAGATAGTCAATGTCAGGGTGAGTCACCCCAGCCCTGTGCTCCCCAGAGAGACGGGAAGTGGGGAGACACTAGAGCAAGGAACGGAGACATTGTTCAGGGGCTTTCTCAGGGACGCTCTGGTTCTGTGGGGGGCAGAGCCACCCCCTACGCTGGGTTACTGCAGGAACAAGGGGCACCAGCACGGGGATTATGTGGAAAGGGAGGAGACACAGACCAAAGAGTGTGCAGGTCCTACATGCTGACAGTGGCCACAGACAGAGCCCAGGGCTCCAGCAGAGAATGAACGTGGGCCCTTTAATGCCAAAACCCCCCAACCCTTCAGCTGAAGCAGTAACGCTGGGGCGTCCAGCTCCTTTGGCAGAGAGGGCCACACTGCCCTGTCCATTACGGCCAGTGGCCAGGGCATCAGGTTAGGACTCTGTGCCCTGCTCCAGTCACAGCAGAACACCCACTGCTCTCCATGGGACACCCACGTACAAAGAACAAGGGGGGAATCTGCCCTTCGCATGGGAAATAAAATTTTAGTTCTTTGCCTGTCATGTTCCGTGTCACTCAGGAGGAAAACAGCCCCTTCCCGGACACCCTGTAGGGCCCTGCTGGTTCTTCCCTGTGTTTCCCTGCCTTTCCCACCCTCCATTCCCCATTTTTCTCTCGCTTCCTTGTTGTTGTCTCTCCTCTGTTCTTCCCTCCCTACAGCAACCCCCTATTCCCACCCCACAAAGGCTTCACTCCCGCCCTCTCCCCGTTCCACCTGCTCGAGTGATCAGCCAGGAAACACTCCTGCCATTTCAGCTGACACCCCAATGACATTAACAGGGGACAGGAGAGTTCACGCTCTCAGAGCTACGGCTTCAGGCTGCTGGCAGCCCCAGCAAGGCAACACTGTCTCCGTTTACACTGGGGAGGTGCTGAGGGCCGGCAACTCACTTTAACAAATGCGAAAGCTGAGATTCTGCGCCCTCTGAGTACGTGACGCGGCCACGTCAGTCCAGGAGACAGGCCTGGTCTGTCCCATCGGCCCTGGGTCTAGCAGCCCTGCTGTGACCCCATAAGCGACCAGACAGTAACCGGCTCGTCTCCTACCCGAGTCAGCCACTAGGGGAGACAGAATCACACACTCCCAGGGCAGGGGGCAGCTTCCTACTCAGTGCAGGTATCAAACCTAACGGCCCATGAGGGGGCGAAATGGAGCCCAGAACTTACCTGCCCCAGTGCTCCCAGCACCCTACAAAGGAGAGAAAGAGGAGGCTGTCAGGGAGTGTCCTGGGTGGGAGGCCTCCTGCTCTGCAGGGGTCACCATTGAGGCCTTGGGCAGTAGGGAATTTCAGGTTTACATTCCCAGAGCTGCTGCCCCTATCAGGGACTTTCCCTATGCAGCCCCAGCAATCCCTGCGGGCAGGACCCACTGTGAAATCTTCTCCCGGGCACTTTACAGGCAGAAGATATTTCTCTGCATTGAGAATCAAATTCCCCCCATTGCTGAGAGACCCAGAAGGCCCCGGCCCCACTAAACCCATTAACCTGCAGTGACAGGGGCCTTGGGCCTAACTCGGGACCTCAGCATGGTGGGGAGGATTTCACCCTCCAAGTGCAAATGCAGAGAGACATTTCCAGGAGAGAAGGTCTTGGGGCTGCGGCATCCAGGACTCCCAGGGCCCATCCCTGGCACCGCTGCCAGACTCACTGGGTGACCTTGGGCAGGGCTCTGCCTCCCTCTGCCTCACTTTCCCCATTTGTCCCATAGGGATAATGCCCTGACCCCACTCTGTAAAGGGCTTTGGGGTCTAGGGCTCAGAAGCGCCTATAGAAGCGCTGCGTATGATCATTGCAATGACAGCCTGACCTGCAGGGGTTGGCTCAGCGGCTGCCCCTCGTCTCCTCCTCTCGCTGAGCAGGAAATCTCCCAGGACAGGCTGCAGACGCCCTCATCCCTTCTCTGGACAATGGCTCTCTCTAGCTCCTCCAGCCGGGCCAGCAGCCGCTGCTCCTGCTCCTCCAGAAACCCTCGCAGCTCCTGCCACTCCCAGACGATCTTCTGCCTCTCGGCTGCCGTCTGTTTCTGCAACAGGAGAGGCGGCTCAGTAACAGGGGAACATAGAACATATGAATGGCCAGACTGGATCAGACCAAAGGCCCATCTAGCCCGGTATCCTGTCTTCTGACAGTGGCCAATGCCAGGTGCCTCAGAGGGAATGAGCAGAACAGGGAATCAAGTGATTCATCCCCTGTCGCCCATTCCCAGCTTCTGGCAAACAGAGGCTAGGGACACCATCCCGCTCATCCTGGCTAATAGCCCCTAAGGGACCTGTCCTCCATGCACTTCTCTAGTTCTTTTTAGAACCCTGTTAGTGTCTTGGCCTTTACAGCATCCCCTGGCAAGGGGTTCCCCAGGTTGACTGTGTGAAGAAACACTCCCAACCAACAGGGCCCATCCTGCCCTTCAGTACAGGTTGGTTGGGTGAAGAAATACTTCCTTTTGTTTGTTTTAAACCTGCTGCCTATTCATTTCAGTGGATGACCCCTAGTTCTTGTCTTATGAGGAGGAAATAACACTTCCTTATTTACTTTCGCCACACAAGTCATGATTTTATAGACCTCTACCATATCCCCCCTTAGTCGTCTCTTCTCCAAGATTAACAGTCTCAGGCTTTGTCTACACTGGCACTTCTCTCCTGCCGACAAACAGCAGGTACACTGCGCACCTGGCAGCATTTATCCCGGGAAGGGAGGAGGGATCAGGACCGGGGTGAGCTGTACATCACCTACAGGAGGGACACTTCTCTCCAAAACCTCATCAACTTGCACTGAGCGAAATCCTCCATCTCTGCAGCCCACATTTCATCTCCTTCCTCCTCATCCCCCCCAGGAGCTAGAAAGGATCCCTGGTCACTGTGACATCCAGACAGCCTGTGGGCAGGGGCTCTGGGCTAACACAGACTGACTCTCTCCTGCCCAGCAGCCTCCTGCATCCTAAGGGCATCATGTTACCCCCATGTCTGACCCTGCAGGCTCCCTGGGCTCCAGTGGGGATGGGTCCCTGGCTGAGGCTGGCAGGGTGGGCCCTGCACTCACCAGGTCATTCTTATGCCAGGCAAACCTAAGTGGCAGGGGGCTCTGGGCACCTACCAGCAGCTCCTCGCTCTGCCGCTCCTCCTCGGCTTTGGCTGCTTCTCTCTCTTTTCCCAGAGGGGCCAGATGCTTTTGTGGGGCCTCCTGGAAGAAGCAGAGGAAGGAGGGTTAGAAACTGCTGCAAACCTCCCAGCTGCCAGATTTCAGGGCCCGTCCTGCCCTGCAGAGGCCTGTGCAGGGTCCCTGGGACTCAGACTGAGAGGAGCTGGTGAAACAGGGAGCAGCTTTTCCAGAGGAAACGCAGGGCCCCAGGCTGCAGGGACAGGGGTGCAGCCCAACCCCCAGCTCCCCGGGGCCTCACCCACATCCCAAGCAGCCAACTTCAGACAGTCCCCCACTTTCCCCAGCGCCAGCCCCCAAAGCCCCCGCAGGGCCAGAACCGCACAAGGAGCCCCCCCAACCTCCCCCAGCCCCGACCCCCCCGCGCACCCCAAACTCCCAGCTCCCCCCCAGCCGCTCCCCCCCAGCGCACCCCAAACTCCCAGCTCCCAGCTCCCCCCCAGCCCCATCCCCAACCGCTCCCCCCAGCGCACCCCAAACTCCCAGCTCCCCCCCAGCCCCCAGCGCACCCCAAACTTCCAGCTCCCCACAGCCCCATCCCCAGCCGCTCCCCACAGCCCTGACCCCCAGTGCACTCCCAGCTCGCCCACAACCCCATCCCCAGCCGCCCCGCCCGACTATGACACCCCAGATCCGCCCGGGCCCAGCCTGGGCTCTGAGCTCTGCAGCCGAGCCGCGCTCCGGCCCCTCCTGCAGCTCCCGGCCCAGCCACGCCCGGGCTCCATCGCCCCGGGCAGCCCCGCTCCGGCCACGCGGAGCTTGGGGACCCGCCCGGGCAGGGGTGAACCAGGCAGCCGGGCCCGGCCCCCAGCAGGAGCTTGTCCGCCCCACGCGTGTCCCTGCCTCCAGCCCCACCGCGCTGCCCCGGGCTGCAGGGCTGGAGCAGCCCCGCTGCGCTCCCGGCCATGGCCCGTTGCCGCACAAAGGGGCGGGGTGGGGCTGGGCCGGGAAGGCGGCTCCTCCCAGGCCTGGGCCTGGCCCCGCCCCGGGCCCCACGAAGGGGATGGGACCGCGAGGACCCGCCTCAGCCCGGAGGGGCAGGAGGGGCAGGGCCCCCAGGGAAAAGCGGGGCGGGGCTGCTGAACCGTCAGACTCAGGAGCCCCAGGCAGCGTATGTCGCCTCCCGCAGCCACGTGCCGCTCCCGGGCACTGCGCATGCTCAGTGACAGCCGCTGAAGCCGCTGCCCTTCCCCCTGTCCATATCAGCCTCACCATTCTGCTCCTTCCAGGGGCTGGAGCGGGGCGGGGGGAGTGACAGGGGGCAGGGGGCGGGGCTGAGCAGGGGGCGGGAATTGCCCGGGCTGGGGGGTCAGGCAGCTGGAGGCAGGGGCAGGAGAGGGGCTAAAGGACAAAACCAGGGCTGGGGGGAGGAGCAGGAGTGAAGCCCAGGAGTGAGGCTCTGGCAGAGGGTGACTAAGGGCAAAACCCAGCACAGGCGGGTCACAGGGGGCAGCAGTGACCCCAGTGTTTGCAAAAATGGGGAGGGGAGCAGCTTTTTTAATTTTAAGTTCCCCTCCCCCAGACAGCACCGCTCAGCAGGGGCTTCCCAGGGCTGGTTCTTACAGACACAGGCATTCCCCTGCCTAGGCAGTGCAGCTCCCCTCTGTCTGACCCAACCTACTGAGGCTCTGTCTGCACTACACAGTTCAGAGCGCTGCGGTGGGTGCCAGTGCGCCTGGTAATCCACCTCCACGAGGGGATGCGCTCTGAGCACTGGGAGCCGAGCCTGTCCACGCTACCGCTTTAAAGCGCTCAAACTTGCTGTGCTCAGGGGTATGTGTGTGTGTGATTTTTCACACCCCTGAGCCAGCGAGTTCGAGCGCTTTAGCTTGCCAGTGTAGATAATCCCTGAGACTTAATTCAGTAAAACATTTTACACAGATCCCCTCAGAAACAAAGAATCCCTTCTCACTGTATCTGAAAGCACAGAGTCTCCAATCAGTTTCCTAAGTTGTTTTATCTGCTGCTGGGATAACCTGAATTCCCTGAATTTTTTAATTTAATTTTTTCTTCTCATTTTAGAGAAGACAGAATTTCTGGCCTAGTATCAAAACTTTGTTTTGAGTCAATCCACCACTGGGGATTGCATTTTTGCAACTGTTATTTTGCCTCAGTCTAGCCCTTAGTGTTTTTCCACATGCCGTTGTGTACAGCTTGATTCTCAAATATTCAGTAAAGGCAGGATACTATCGCCTATAATGTCTTTCTCCCTGGAAAAAAAAATCTATTGTAATTTTTGCAGAAAATTAGAACTGCCAACATGGGTCAGACCAATAGTCCGCCTAATCTAGTATCCTGTCTTGTGGCAGTGGCCAATGCCAGGTGCTTCTAAGGGAATGATCAGACCAGGCAATGACACAGTGAACCATCCCATTGCCCACTCCCAGCATCTGGCAATCAAAGGACGGTTTAGGGACATGCAGAGCATGGGCCTGCATCCCTGATGATCTTGGCTAATAGCCAGTCTACTTATCCTGAGGGACTGATCTAATTCTTTGTTCAACCCATTCATAGTTTTGCCTTTCAAAATATAATGAAACACATCTACAACCCCAAGATACCTTGACAACCACAAGAATTCTAAAATCACGAGTGATACACCCTCGAGTCAAGACACTGTAATAAATAAATGAGATCTTTTTTGTGCCTCTTTGTTCCTGAGCCTGTAGGGTGCAGTAAGGCCAGTTCAATGCCTTGAGCCGAAACACCTGAATGAATCTTTGTCTACCCTCAGACTGTTCCTGTTACCTCTCCCAAACATTTAATATACCTAAGGCCATATCTACACTTTAAGGGTGGGTTAACTCAAGTTATGTCAGCACAGTGGTTACTATGCCACATATTAGGAGGTAGCCGTGTTAGTCTGTATCCACAAAAACAACAAGGAGTCCGGTGGCACCTTATTTGTTAGTCTTTAAGGTGCCACCGGACTCCTTGTTGTTTACGTTACTATGTCACTGGTGCGCATGCCTCCTGGACTCCTTGCCTCAGCCGTCAGGGTACTCACCAGAACCACTTGTACAGATTCAGAGTGAGGTGCACCATGAATAGATCTCCCACTGTCCACCCACTGCATTTTGGGACACTTTGGTTTGGCAGTGTCTGCTGGGTACCAAACAGCTCAGTCAGGGGTGGTTGTGGCCATGGGATCCAACTTCTTAGAACACACTGTTAACTAGCCACTAATGTTGTGTGTGTCCCCTACATAAACGTATACATAATGTTTACACCTTTTTTTCTAAAGCCACAAACCTGCCTGGCCCTCCTCACTGTCTGCCATCTCACACAGAACCATGGAGCTTGCATGGCTCTGCACTATTGTCATGAGCGTTTGCACCCAAAGGTGCATGCTCCTTTCCTATTTGCAGATCAGCAAACATACATTATACTCTACAGTCTTTATGAAAATATGCTTATGATCTGGATATGACATAGCTAATATATACTTTATGCAAGATGGCCGATGTGAGGTATCATTGCAAAACTTAAGACCTATTGACTGTGTTTATCCAACTAACATTTGCATCTAACATTTGTACCTGAGGCTAGAAATATTAACCATGTCTCTGTATTTCAAAGGTGCTCTGTTGGAGGAGGTCAGACAATGTTAGTGGCTTATTGAAGGAATGCACAAAGACATAAAGCTTACCCCAGGAACTGTGTGCAATAGGAACCTCTGAACGATAGTGTTATACAGTGGGGACTACTTGAGCAGGATCAAATACCCGCACACAGTGGGTGCTGTTTTGTTGTACAGACAAAACTACACGGGATCTTTTCAGGGGGCAAGACAAAGATGCCACATTTATTATGATAATTGATTTATGACCAAGAACTAATATTTTAATCCTTATACACACACATTATACCTAATACCTATACACACACACATTCACACACACACATGTTGATGTCACTAGGCATAACTCTAGGTAGCAGGGGGTGGAAGACCCCGAATGTCGATGAAGCCCCCCTGCTCTAGGCCTAAGTGAACCAAGGCTCCTCCATGATGAACTTTAACCAACCTAAGTAGCTGCAAAACAAAATGTGTAATAGTCAGCTAACAGCTCAAGGCAGTCTGAAGCGGTAGTGATAAGGGAAGCCTACATGCCTCTGTGATGGACAAAATAACAGGTCTGGGAAAATTTGCTAACAAGCTACCTTTGCAGCGGCCAAGGTTGCTTACTGTAGCTGCTACAGGGGGGAGGGAGGAAGGGGGGGGAGGGAGGAAGAAGGGGGGGGAACTAAGCTGAAGCAAACGACTTGAGTATAAGAAGGGAAAGTGGCTTGTATCTGGGCGCTTGATTTGAGACGTGCCAGTCTCCTTGCACCGCTTTGAGATCTCAAATAAACTTTGTCTGCTTCTCCACCCTGGTGTGTTCATTGGTGCGAAGCACACCAGGCAACGAACCCCGCTGTTGCCCCCTTGGGCCCTCTGTGCCGGCAACAGTACAATTATAATAGGATTAGGTCATAATTATGATGCATTATGTGCAAGATGACAGGGTTTCAGAGTCTGTACTGGGCTATCTTGATTATCACTTCACAAGTTTTTTTCTCTTACTTAGTTGGCCTCTCAGAGTTGGTAAGACAACTCCCACCTTTTCATGCTCTCTGTGTGTGTGTGTGTATATACATATCTCTCTCTCTCCTCAATATATGTTCTGTTCTATGCATCCGAAGAAGTGGGCTGTAGCCCACGAAAGCTTATACTCAAATAAATTTGTTAGTCTCTAAGGTACCACAAGTCCTCCTGTTCTTTATGTGCAAGATGTGTCATGTGCAGTGTCACTGGAAACGTTATGATTTGCTGAATAGGATTCTCCTATTTGTGTGCGCAGAGCATGTTTATCTCTGCAGTTATGAATATTGACTATTGTATCAGGGTGGTCCCCTGCTCCTGCCCTTCGGGGCTTAAAACAGCCCAGGAGAGGGCTGTAGCTGGGGCAAGAAGCCTGGGCTGATTGGGGAAAGCAGGCTCAGCTGTGGCCAGGTCCCAATCAGGCCCAGCTGGCCCCAATCAGGCCCAGCTGGCCCCTATAAGAGGCAGTGAGCCAGGAGCCCAGTCAGTCTCTCTCTGGCTGTAGAGGGAGAAGGGCCTGGCTGCACGGAGCTAGACAAGGGACTTGGAGTGGAGCAGGGCTGGGGAAAGGCAGAGGAGCTGGGGAGCTCCCACCTGGAAAGCCCCAGGCTGCGGCCTAGCATTAGGCCAAGAGGTCCTGGGGGTGGCAAGGGGCAGCCCATGGGTAGGCAAAGGCAGCAGGTCCAAACTCCTTTGCCTATGATGAGTGGCTGATACTGCAGTCTGCCCCAGTGAACAGGGGCTAGATGGAGACTGGGCAGTAGCCAATACTGAGGCAAAGTGGGGATAGTGGGGTGGGGGTTCCCCTGGGAGGGGGCGACCCAGTTACCAGAGGCACTGGGGTCCAGGGAGGGACTCGCGGCCAGAGGACAGGCGGATCACTGGCCTGCAGAGGGCACTCCGGGCTGGAAATTGAGCTAATTCCCGGAAGTCACCAGCAGGAGGCGCCGCAGTGGTGAATCCGACTCCTCTACAACTATGTATCTGTATTTCAAAGGTGCTTACTCTGGGTAACACCCACAACGAGCCTTTCAGGTAGAACAATGAAGAAGCCAGACACTGCTGATGGCTCCTCAACAAAGACAATGGACCGTGGAAGAGCTTAGCCTTCCTGTGAATGTTTCAGCCAGCCTATGAGTCATGGCTACTATGACTCAGCAGGCCATGCTAGTGCATGTGACCAGACCACATGACCCTAAACTCCATTTTGTTACCTCTATTTTTCCACAAACTGGACTGGGAACTGAGTTTGGAACAAATGGTTCCCACCATATGGAAAAGCTACATAAGGTGGGGTGTGACGTCATCTCTTGGCCTCATTCTCCACACAAGAGAACTCCTGGAAACACCTGAGGAAGAAAGACTGAAGTGGGGCAAATGCTGCTCCCAGGGTAAAGGGATTTCTAGCTTGTGTATGGAAACTTTGGGGACTGCTTGTACCATCAGTCAGGGTGAGAAATTGCTAATTCAGATTCTATCCATCTAGTATGTTAGGCTTAGTTTGAGGTTTTGGTTATTTGCTAAGTAATCTGCTTTGATTTGTTTGCTAACACTTAGAATTGTTGGGACATGTTATGGTTCAGTAAAAGAGCAGGGAACTGCTAATGTGCAGACATGGGATTAGGGGACAAAGGCATAAGCAGGCAGGAATTCTTTGCTTAATAAATAAGTTGCCATATTTTTCCTTTCCCTGTTGCTTGTAAGAATTGCTAAGGATGCAGCTGCATGAGAAATGTAGTTGTCGGAATGAATGTCCTTTGTGTGAAAAAGGTAAAATAAATGTTACCTCCCCTCCCTTCCTTTCCCAGCTACATAAACAACCCCTGGCTTATGGCCTCTTCCTCCCTCCCCTGAGAACTGCTGATTAAGGAAATTTGTAGCAACACATTAATACAAAGTACTGTATTTTCAAGGTAAAAATGTCTGTATAACATGCATAATCCTGTGACTAACAGATAGGGGTGGGTATACTAACAGTACGGGTGTTTCTATTACTTAATAAGGGTTTTGGGGGTGTTGTAATGGATGTAGGCGTGTACATACTAAGTTAGATAAAAGGAGTGTGATGTAACTAATCCAGTGCTTACTCGACAATTGGGTCGAGGGGAACAAGCATTGCAATAAAGAAGGCTGTACTCGTATCCGCTTCCGGGTCAACCTGCTCCTCTATTCTTCTAACAAAAATCACTTTATCTTTATTAACTGCAGAAACTCGTTTTATGCTTTATCTTAACCAGTGTTAAATATTTTGAGTTAAGTTTCTGGGGGAAAATCTCGGCTGGGTTAGCACAAGCTCGCTGTGCACATCTTTCCCTTATCAAGGGGAAGGCAAATTATATTAATGAGCTGACATTATAGAGATCCCTGTGCACTATAAGATGGTATAAGCAAACACTTATCGCTGGGAAATTGGCTGCTGTCATCTATCTGTCCTTGAGTGGCCTAGGCAAAGCACTCAGGTAGCTTAGTTGGCTGCATGGCGCCACCTGCTGTCGTGTTGGGTGATAACCGGCCCTGGAGAGGCTGGCTGAATCTCCAGCAAAGCAGTGTGAGAAGGGCCAGCCCAGCTTCAGGGTTCGAGGGCACAGCGGTTCCCAGAACCTCCCCAGACTGCACCCCAGGGTGACAACCCATCACACCCTAGAGTACACAAGTCTCAGCGGGTTTGTAACATCCTGTTATTTCCTGCCTCCCACCACCTGTAGCAGCTACCACCTTCCTATGCCTTTACTGCTCCTCTCCCTCCAAGCAGAGCCCACCACCAGCTCCCTGATAATCTCTTACCTGAGCCAGCTCCATTGCAGCCATTTCCTTCCCCCTGGGAGGACGGGATAATCTGACAAACGTGGACGTTATTTTGTAGCCTGTCAGGGCGAGAAGGGCAATGTGAGAGAATTCAGACGGGGCTTTTGTCCATTCCACAAGCCGATTCCCTCCAGGATTTTTCCCTGCTAACGGACATTCTAGGTTCTGCCACACTCTGAAGCACAAAGTGACCTTATTCCAGTACAGATCTAGCCCCCTCCTACCAGGGTGTAACCCTCTGAAACCCTCCCAGTAGCAGAGTCTCTGTGTTATACTTATCAAGTTTGCGGATGATACCAAAATGGGAGGGGCTGCAAGTGCTTTGGAGGATAGGATTAAAATTCAAAATGATCTGGACAAACTGGAGAAATGGTCTGAAGTAAATAGGATGAAATTCAATAAGGACAAATGCAAAGTACTCCACTTAGGAAGGAACAATCAGTTGCACACATACAAAATGGGAAATGACTGCCTAGGAAGGAGTGCTGCGGAAAGGGATCTGGGGGTCATAGTGGATCACAAGCTAAATATGAGTCAACAGTGTAACGCTGTTGCAAAAAAAGAAAACATTCTGGGATATATTAGCAGGAGTACTGTGAGCAAGACACGAGAAGTCATTCTTCTGCTCTACTTCGAACTAATTAGGCCACAACTGGAGTACTGTGTCCAGTTACGGGTGCCACATTTCAGGAAAGATGTGGACAAATTGCAGAAAGTCCAGAGAAGAGCAAAAAAAAATGATCAAAGATCTAGAAAACATGACCTAGGAGGGAAGATTGAAAACATTGTGTTTGTTTAGTTTGGAGAAGAGAAGACTGAGAAGGGACATGATCAGAGTTTTCAAGTACATAAAAGGTTGTTACAAAGATGTGGGAGAAAAATTGTTCATTTTTAACCTCTGAGGATAGGATAAGAAGCAATGGGCTTAAATTGCAGCAAGGGCGGTTTAGGATGGAGATTAGGAAAAAAAACCTTCCTAACTGTCAGAGTTGTTAAGTACTGGAATAAATTGCCTAGGGGGGTTCTGGAATCTCCATCACTGGGGATTTTTAAGAGCAGGCTGGACAAACACCTGTCAGGGATGGTCTAGATAATACTTAGTCCTCCCTTGAGGGCAGGGGACTGGCCTAGCTACCTCTCAAGGTCCCTTCCAGTTCTATGATTCTATCAATCAGAGGCCAGAGAAAAGCAGAACCAAAGGAGTCACTCTGGGGATTCTCCCTGTCACTGTCCCCAAGGCAGCTCTCTCAGGTTAACTAAGTTGTTGGATGCTCCAGCCTTTATCCAGTCTCTCCTGGGAGTGCCCCTTTCATGGGCTGGGCCTAGTTTTAGCTTTTGACAAGCGTGACCCCAGGGGCGCTGAGACTGGGCCTTCTTGCCTCAGCACATCTTGTTCCTTTCTGTGGCTCCCCAGTGAGTCCCAATGAGTAGATACTCCTCATACAGACTGTGAACATAAGAGCTGCCCACTGCCTCAGACCAATGGTCCATCTAGCTAAGTGGCCAATGCCAGGTGCTTCAGAGGGAATGAACAGAACAGGTAACCATCAACTGATCCATCCCCTGTCACCCATTCCCAGCTTCTGGCAAACAGAGGCTAGAGACACCATCCCTGCCCAGCCTGCCTGTGACACTGGCAGATGAGGTGTTAGCTCTTGCAAAAGCCCCCATGTCTTCATTGAACAGGGACAAACGCATCGCTGGAATCAGTCTGACTCACCTGTGTTAGTATTGTTAAAACAGGTATTAGGATTATAAGAACATGTTTAGACTTCATTAAATGCTTGTGAGTTGCTGCCTGGGATAATATCTGACTAGTTGTATTGTGAGCCTCTGTGGCTCTGTAAATCACCAGAGGAGAGAGACTTTACCTATGTGAAGTGCTGATTGGCAACAGAATCCATTACACCCTGCCTGGCAGGAAAGGTCCATCAACACCAGATGGACCATTACGGGATGTTAAAGAAGACACAAGACTGTTGTTGTGCTCTTGACTTCCCAGTAGCTGAGTTTATAGATCAGATCACATGGCAGGAAGGGGGTAAAAAACCCCATACAGAAACGTAGTGAGGCGGTGTGGCTCCCCGCCGCCCCAGAGGGGGAAGAGCCCATCCGGAGGCTGGAGTGGGCAGAGCAAGGGAGCGCTGAGCTCACCCCTCAGAGGGTCAGGCGGCGACCCAGAACTATAAAGGCCGGCCCTCAGCGCTCACTAGGAGCCCAGCCGCCGGAGAAGACAGACGTCCCTAGTGGAACCCATGACTAGGAAACCCCCGCAGCCCAAGGCGGCCGCCCAGACTGGCCAGACCGGCCCTGCGCCCGCTATCCGGAGGAGTTGCCAGGCCTGCCGATCAACCCCTGCCCCGAAGAACCCATGCTCCTGGATCCCCCAGAGGCCAACACCAAGACCCAGTTTGGGCCCGAGGGGGAGTGTGGAAATAGCCCGGGGGCAGCCGATCCCAGTCTGGCTGCAGCACTACCAGAGCCTATGTCGGTGTGTTGCGGCCAGGATCCCCACTGACTACGCACTGGGTCTTCTGCTGCTAGTGCCCCGGGCTGGGATGCAGTGGAGTGGGAGGGCCTGCGTCCCCCCTGCCACCCAACTCCTGGGTGGAAGACTCTCCCTCTCCCTGGCCTGAAAAGGCTGGGACCTATTGTTACTGCTCAGCCCTGCCTGACGGCCTGAGCCTCTGACTCAGTGTTTGTTGCCCCGCCCTGAGCCGGGGCCGGGCTGACCAGGTTTCTGCCGGTTACAGCAAGGGCTACCGAGGGAGACCCCCATGGCCGGACTAATTCCCCGGGATCAACTGTGGGTAGTGAGCCGGTGTGGTTCCCCACCGCCCCGGAGGGTCGAGCCCTGGCGAACCCTTGTAGAAGAAGGAACTGATTATCTGTATGCTGCTTGGACTCTGGGGGGGCAAAGTTTCTAGGCAAAAGGAAGAGATCCCCAGCTGCTTGGCCTGGGTTAGTCGTAAGGAAGATATAGGGCAACTCCAGCAGAGCCTGGGGGCTGTGGGCATGGGTAGCAGTTCTGGAGCTGGGCCTCTGTCCTCTCTAGCTCCCATGGCAGATGGCTCTGGCAGCATCAAGTGGGTCCATCACTGCAGGGGAAGGTTGGGGTAGTGTCTGAGATCAGGGTGAGAGTTGGAGGGGAGTCCATTCTCAAGAATGGGGGATGGAATTCACCTCCCCACCCCTCTCCAGAGCTCAGCAACTAGGGCTTTATCCAGTGAAGTGAAATTCACTCTGGGTGACTTTGAGCCAGCCACTGAAAGATCCTTGTGCCTTCGGTTCCACACTGGCTACAGGAGTTTACTAGTTCTCTCTCCCCAGACTCCCGGAGGCAGCCAGGGATAATTAGTGGGTTATGGGAATTAGAAGATGAAAATTCACTAAGAACAATGATATTTGTGTGTTTATTATTAAATCCCCAGACACCCACCAATCCCCGTCCTCCTTCCGATGAGCTATAAATATCTAAGGGACTCAGCTACTGATCCTGCAGTCAGTTCCGGCCCTTCCCCACTTTCTAAAGCAGCACTTTTAAGAACAGGGCAGGGAAACATGTAAATACTTTGAACCAAATTCCAGAAGCTGCTGAGCATGGAGAAGTTAAAATGAAACCAAGATTCCGTCTCTCCAAGGACCTAGTGCAAAATAACAGACGCTCCCCAGAAATCTGAAATGGCCACTTCATAACTGATAAAATGTTATTAATCTGTTCACTTCTGGGAATTACCACCAAGAGAAACAACCCAGTGACGGTGATTTCCTGAGGAAAAGATCTCATGTGTCTTTAGATCATACCGATTTGTAATCTGGAACGATATACACTAAAATGCCTAATTCATAGCCCTACGGCAATTGCCTGGTGTCACTACAGGGCAGAATTAAGGTTGGTGCCTTAGTTGTGAATTTCCATCCCCTAGCATATTGCAATTGCTGTTAAGTGGGTTTGACAAAATTCATTGTGTCTATTTCTTTCTTTTAATTTCAATAGATAGCGATATTTATTTTTAAGCCCTTTTTTCAACGTTCACAATTTCAATGTTCAGAGCTGTGGGAAGTTATGGGGGTCGTCAGACAATTATTTAATAACAGTAACTGTTGAGAGTCCAAAAGCCAAATCATAGAACTGTTCAAAGAGAAATTGTCAATGTCACACCCAAAATATACAGTGTAAATATCCTTAAATCAAACTCCACTTTCTCCAGAACCATTTCTGTATATTACCTATATAAATATTTTTTCATCTGTGTGTGTGTGTGTACAGTGAAATTAACATTTACTGCAATTTATTCATAAAAATCCAATCCTGTCAAGCATAATTTTAAGTAATGAAGTACTTGAATTCTTTCACTTCCTAGACTGGAATGTTTCACTTCAGGATAATTACACCCTCCCTGTGATGTATTTTACTCTCAGTACCGTAACCCTCTCGTGATGTAGCTCCTGTCTAGGAGCTCTGCTGAAGCCAGTGGCATTATGATCAGGTGACACTGACATAAGCAGAGACACATGGGGGAGGGTGAAGGACGAGGTAACATGGAGGCTACCAGAGTTGAACGTGGCCGTAAGAGCAAACGCTCTCTCAGCCTCTCCTCTCTCCCACCTCCCAGAGTCAGTAATTCTGAATCGTTCCCTGAAATCTAAATAGCCCCAGTATGAGAGACAGTGATTAACGCAGGTACCTTAGGGGCTGCAACGCCAACCCCCTGCCTGGACGAGGAGGGTGAAGAATTGCAGTAGAAATGGGTTAGGCTGGGAGAGGGCACAGCTGATGGGGGACTGGGAGCTGAGTTGACCAAGGGACCAGAACTCATGGGGGGGTTGGGAGAAGAAGTCAACAGGACTGGGTAGAGGCATTTCAGTGTATTTTCTTCATTAACCATTCTGCCATGTAGACTCATAGACTTTGTCAGAAGGGCCCATTATGATCATCTAGTCTGACCTCCTGCACAAAGCAGGCCACGGAATCCCACCCATCCACTTCTATAACAAACCCCTAACCTACGTCTGAGTTACTGAAGTCTTCAAATTGTGGTTTGAAGCCCTCAAGCTGCAGAGAATCCTCCAGCAAGTGACCCATTTGGGCTTTGGCTACACTTGCAAATTTGCAGCGCTGCAGCAGGGTGTGAAAAAACACCCTCTCCAGCGCTGCAAATTGCGGCGCTGCAAAGCGCCAGTGTGATCAGAGCCCCAGCGCTGTACATTAATCCCCACAGGGAGGTGGAGTACGGACAGCGTGGGGAGAGCTCTCTCCCAGCGCTAAGTGTAGCCAAAGCCTTGGAAACTTTTCATTCACATCTAAACACCTTGGAGCTAAGCTGGGTTGATGCATTTCCACTTACAGCGGTACAGTTGTAATTAGGTGCTTAATCAGATGCTCATGCAGCACAAAGCAGTCAATAATGGGTGTGCTTCCATTCATTAACTTGACTGTGTGCTGTGCATCGCTTTGAAAAAAAGATGCTGTGAGGGAGTGTCAACATTTTAGGCAGTAAGAAATGGTAAGTAGGTGTCAGTTCATTTCTCATGCATTTCTCTCCTAATTTTAATGTCAGTTTTGAATCAGTATTAATACCATGTTGTTTTAACAGCAGTAGGGTCCATTTGTATAATTGTTTGCAAGATTTCATTGGATATTGTGACCCAGCCGTCTTCACCTTTTATTTTCAGATTCCTAAATACCCCCCAGCACACCTCTCCTGACAGACTGCAGGCCTTGGCCAGTGACATGCTCCTTAGACAGCAAATACCTGACGAGCCCTTTCGCCCTAAAACGCGCATTTGGCTCTTTGTCGTTGCTTTATCCGCCCCACCAGAAAACGCTGTAGGGAACCCGGTCATTACAGCCGACCGTCACTAGGTAACGTTCTACCAGCTCTGGGCCAACAGTCAAATGGTTCTGTTTGTTCATCTTTCATTTAGCTTTGCAATTCTTAGATCCCTTTACCTGGCACAACAGTGGGGTCTGATCTCACCTGGGGTCTCTTCAGTGCCTGGCAGAACAGGGTCCAGATCTCAGTTGGGGTCTCTGCAGCACCTGGCAGAACAGGGCCATGCTCAGTACGATAAGAGCCCTGATCTCAGTCACACACCTGGAGAGAAAAGGGGGAAGATTTTTGAGCATTAGATATCAGTATTTCAGAACTGAGGAGAAAATGGGGCACAAACTAAATATTTGCCAATATAAGAGAGAAGCACCAACATCTGGGAGATTTTGTGTCACCATTTAACAGTTGAAGAGTAATGATGGGAACTTGGAGGATTATACAAGGATATTGAATCAACAACAGAATGGGAGGGATTCTTCTTGCTCCACACTCACATGGCCGGCAGGGAGCCCTGGGTGATGTCTTTTCATAGGGGAAAGGAGGGGGCTGGAGTGAGAAAGTCACTATCAGTGGGGAGGGCCTGGCAGTGGGGTCTGGGAATGTGACTAGCAGGTGGGGGGGGAGGGGTGCAGTGTATATTGGAAAAGGGGTAAAATAAATGCAAACAAAACATGGCACTTAATTAAAATCCTGTTAGGGCTCCAAAAGGAGCCCTAGTAGATTGTGCTGCTTTTTCAGATCTTCTGAGCAGTGTTTTGAAGCAGAAGAGGAAAGTGAACAGTAATAAGAACCCTGGTGGAAGAGGGGATAGAGGGTTGAGGGTTTCCCAGAGACGGGAGACCCATAGAGACTGGTGGGGGTATTGCCAGGGGGCAGCACCCCAAAGAAAACGGGCACTGGGTCCAGGAGGGACATAGGGGCCACTGGCCTGCAGAGGGAGCTTCAAGGGCTGGATGAGCTAATTCCCTGAGACGACCAGCAGGAGGCGGCGCAGGGGTGAGTGCCGCACTGCTACACTACCTTAAAGGTGACCTGCAGAGTATTTTTGAGCAAGTGGGTCTGTACACCTTTTTCTTTCTTTACGATGGAGAAAGAAAGCATGAGAAGGCTTTTCTTTCCCTGGTTTTGATGGTGGAGTTCTTGGAAGTCTCAGGCAATGTCTAGAGGGATCGCTCAGTGGTTTGAGCATTGGCCTGCTAAACCCAGGGTTGTGAGCTCAATCCTTGAGGGGGCCACTTAGGGATCTGGGGCAAAAATTGATCCTGCTAGTGAAGGCAGGGGGCTGGACTTGATGACCTTTTGAGGTCCCTTCCAGTTCCAGAAGATCGGAAATGTGTCCCTTTTGAAACAGTCTCTGAGCTGCTGATAGCTTTGAATCCAGAGGCAAGCCAAGAAAGACTCTGTGTGGATGCAAATTACCCAGCTGATGGGGGAAGGAGGAAACTGCAATTTGCAGCACAAAGAACCTGAGAATAATGAACACATCTGGTCAGCACACCAAGTACTGTTCTTTTATTAGTTGTCCCCTGAAATTAGTGGGTTTCTGAGGTCCTGTAGATCCTCCCCTTAGGCTGGGGGGGGGGGTGGGAATCCATTGGCAGAGGGCGGGCTTCCATCAGGAAACCCAATAGATACTAGAAGACTCAGATTATGGCCCTCCAGAAAAGGGAGGTGGAAAAACAAGCCAAACCTGAAAATAAGGGAGACAGGTTAACCCTGAGAGAGAGAGAGAGAGTGTGTGTGTGTACAGAGCAGAAATCTGAAGCTGTGGGAAACTGAGGCACGCCACCTCATAAATTTCATCAATGATCAGTGAGTGAGATAAGTCACTAGCCTGACTCTAGAACAAAACAAGGACAGCCTGGAGGTAATTTTTCTGTTTTTCCTGCAATTAGCAAGGAAATTTGTAAAAGGAATTGGTATTATTATTAAGAAATAATCTGTCCCCACCAGGGGGGTGGAAATTGGTTCTTTTGTTTTTCAGACACTCTACAACCACGCTGGCGCCAGCGGAAGAATAACCCAGAATACAATGGATCTCTGTTTTGTGTTGTTTGTCTGTGGTGTTGGTCTTGCTGCTAGCATGATGTGGATGGGGGGTGGCTCCAAAAGGCTGACCTGGGGGGAGGGGGAGATGTGTATGGGAATGCAAAATGCTCAACTGGGATGCCAGCACCTGTGTAATGGCTACTATGGTGCCTGGAAATAGAACGGCAACTAAGGTGGGCCCTACAAGCCCTATGGGAATAATCAGCAGGGGAGGAGCTCACTGGGAATCAATGGAGGGGTGTGAAAAATGGTGCACATCAAAGGAAATGTTTGGCTGTGCCCCTCTCCTATGACTATGCAGGAGCAGGATCCATGTCCTGTGGCAAGGGGTGGACAATTGGGTGTACTGTGTAGGAGGGGTTTTGCTGGAAATGTACATATTTCTGGGGGCACAATTACACCAGCCCCAACCAAACTACACACATACACATGCTGCTATCTGGACTTTGGTGCACAAATGGATCTGTAAATCTTATTGCTGTGAATAACTGAACCGGGGCATACCGCCTGATTCCATACCAAGTGGTTACGTTGGCTTGGACAATAACCCATTTCTCTGTGGACATTCAATGGACTTATAATATGGACAAAAGCACGTAAAACCTGCAGGGGCAGCTTGCTGCAGCTGCCAGCAACGGGACACATTAAGATCCTGACCCTGTCGAAGGAGGAGAGGCAGTGTTTCGGTCGTGGCTCGGACGTGGGACCATACTGCAGTGGTCAGGACTCGGTGTTGCTGTGCATTGTATATTGTTAACAGCACTTGTGTCACGCTGCATGTGCAGATAACCTATAAGTAACGTAGTAAGCCCTTCCCACCCCGCAGTGTGCAAGACAACCCGGGCCCAATCTAATGGGAAGTCTGGGACACTAATTGGACTAGGTGTGGTCTGCCCGTATGAGAGAAGGTGCAGGGCACGGGACTACACAAGGGGCAGTGGGACAAATGGAATATCGACACCTTCCACCTTGATGCCTGGCCCTATCAGAAAATGTGTCGCCATCTGTCCTGTGCTTTTCCAGGGATACCTGGGCAGGAGGATCTCAAAAGAAAAAGAAAAAAAAAAGGGGGTGGAGTGTTAGGATAGAGCTATTCAGGCCTGTCTGCAAAGGCCTGGACTGTAAGAATGTAGGTGTATTCTTATCACTTCGCTAGTTATAGAGGTATAAAAGAAGGAATCAAAGATCACTGTCTGTGGAATGGCCTTCTCTTACTGCGACAGGCTAAGGCCTTCAGCCAAGATGTAGTTAGGCAGCCATACGCTGGGAAGTGTCTGGTCACATCCTCACATTCCAAACTAGTCACATTGAAATAAGGTGCTATTGGTCTGTTAGGAATACAATCCTGCCCTGATATTCCTGTCACCTCCAGAGAAAGAGAAGAGCCTAGAAGATGTAAAAGGAAACCTGGTTTGATAGCGTCCTGTCTGGCAAAAACTCACTTATCAATAGACACAGCTGGAAAACCCTTATGTCTGTATGAATGTAGTTGTGAAATCCTCACTTCTGTATTGTTCTGTATGTTTATTTGCATGGTCTCTGTCTGGTTCTGTGATTGTTTCTGTCTGCTGTACAATTAATTTTGTTGGGTGTAAACCAATGAAGGTGGTGGAATATAATTGGTTAAATAACCATGTTACAATATGTTAGGATTGGATAGTTAAATTTCAGTAAAATGATTGGTTAAGAAATAGCTAAGCAAAACTCAGGTTTTACTAGATAGTCTGCAGTCAATCAGGAAGTAAAGTGGGGGGGGGGGGAATGGGAACAGGGGAACAGGGACTGGGGGAATTGGGATCATGTTTTGCTAAAGGGGGAAATGGGAACAGGGGATGGGAACAGGGACAGGGACACAGGCCAGGCTCTGTGGTGTCAGAGCTGGGAAGGGGGACAGTAAGGAAGGAAACTGGAATCATTGCTTGCTGGAAGTTCACCCCAATAAACATCGAATTATTTACGCCTTTGGACTTGGGGTACTGCTGCTCTCTGTTCATGCGAGAAGGACCAGGGAAGTGAGAGGGTGAAGGAATAATCCCCCTAACATCAAGTATCCCTAAACATTCCCAGACTGGTGTATCTCTAACCTGGTCTTAAAAACCTACAATGAAGGAAATTACACAGCCTCCCTTGGAAGCCAATGCAAGGCAAACACAGACCAAAACAACGCTGCACACACACACGCTGGGCCTGGGGTTAAGGGGAGAGGCAAGAACTGAAACAATCTGGGTTCAGTTCCCAGTTTTGCCCCAAATTCTCCATGCAAACTTGAGCAAATTACTTCAGCTCTCTGAGCTTCAGTTTCCCCATCTGTAAAATGGAGAGTCGCCTCCCACCATTGGCCTATTTAGCATTTGACCTTTTTGTGGCAAGGACTCTCTGTCCCTGCGGGCATGTCCACACTGCAGTCAGACACCAGCGGCTGGTCTGTGCCCGCTGACTTGGGCTCACACGGCTCAGGCTGTGGGGCTGTTTAATTGTGGTGTCTATGGTCCAGCTGGGGCTGCAGCCCAAGGTCTGGCACCCTCCCACCTCGCAGGGTCCTACAGCCTGGCCCCAGCCCGAGTCCAGACACCTACGCTGCAATTAAACAGCCCCTTCACCTGAGCCCTGTGAGCCTGAGTCACCTGGCATGGGCCAGCTGGGGGTTTTAACGGCAGGGTAGAGATACCCTTGGTCTCTGTTCAGCACCTGTCACAATGGGGACCCTGATCCTGGTCAGTGTCTGTGCAGAGCCCTGCACAACAGGAAGCCTGATCTCAGTCGGGGGCTCTGCAGCTCCCGGCATTACAGGATCCCTGATTTTGTTTAGGGCCCCTGCAGCATTTGGCAAACTTTGGGGCCAGGATCCCTGTCAGGGTCTGTGCAGTGCCCAGTACAGTGGTGCAACGTGATCTGGGTCGGGGTCAGTGCAGTGCCAGACCCAACAGGGACACAGATCTCAGTCGAGGTCTCTGAAGTGCCCAGCACAATGGAGGCAGCGGTTTGGGTCGCAGTCGTTCGCTGCCTGTGACAAGGGGGGCCGTGATCTCGGTCCAGGTCTCAGTTTTACCTGGCACAACAGTGGGGTCTGATCTCACCTGGGGTCTCTTCAGCGCCTGGCAGAACAGGGCCCAGATCTCAGTTGGGGTCTCTGCAGCACCTGGTAGAACAGGGCCACGCTCAGTATGATAAGAGCCCTGATCTCAGTCACACACCTGGAGAGAAAAGCGGGAAGATTTTTGAGCATTTGATATCAGTATTTCAGAACGGAGGAGAAAATGGGGCACAAACTAAATATTTGCTAATGTGAGACAGAAGCACCAACATCTGGGAGATTTTACGTCAGCATTTAACAGTTCAAGAGAAAGGAGGGGAAATTGGAGGGGATTATACAGGGATATTCAATCAACAACAGAATGAGATGGATTCTTCTTGCCTCACACTCACAGGGCCAGCAGGTGCTGGGGAGTAGCTGGACTGGGAAACCTGGGGCTGGGCCATCTCCATGGGGGACACTTGCTCCTCCCTCCCCTTCCTGGCCCTTCCCAGGCCCCGTTGCCAGCAGAGAGTGCCCCCCCTCAGCCCAGCCCAGAGGTGTCCCTGTCTCAGGGCCCCCCCAGCCTCTGCCCATTCACCCTCTGCCCAGCTCAGGAATCACTCGGGGGAACCATTTCCCACCCGTACAAGGACAAATCCCTGCAGGTGGAAATGGGGGGAAACCCCCCAAACCTGAGACCTGAACTGGCCATTGGCAAAGGGGAGAGAAAATGGGACACAATTGGGGGGGGGGAACAGGGAACTTCTCAGGGGTTGGGGGAGGGGGGGGTCACCCTGGGCTGCTCGTGGCTCTCTAGGGAGAAAGGGGGCAGGACGGGAGGGGAGGGGGTCCCCATGGGAGGGGCAGCGGTAAATCCATGGGGATCTCAGCCCCCCCCCTTTCTCTCCCCGCTCCTCGGGGGTCACCTGCTCCCCCCCAGCCATGTCCAGGCTGCACAGACATTTCCCACCCGCTCCTCCCCCCCCCAGCCCCACGCAGGGACCGCAGTGGGGCCGGAGCCCTCCCCCCGGCACCCCCCGCGGGGCCCCAGGGCAGAGCCTGGCCGGGCCTGGGGGGCGCTGGGCTCCTGCGGGGGCAGCAGCTCCAGCCCCCGCGCTGCCCCAGGGAGCAGATCCCGGCGCTGCGAGATGCCGGGTCCCCCCCGGGCACTGGGGCAGAGTCACCGCCCCGCCCCGCCCCCGGGGCTCGCTCCGGGACCTGGAGGCTGCAGCTCCGCAGCGGGGCAGGCGGAGCCCGGGGCGGAGCCCGGGGCGGCTCCAGCGGGGCAGGGGCCGGGCCGGGCACGGGGGGGTTAATGAAGGGCTCTCCCGCCGCGATCTGCGCATGCCCAGAGCCCCAATGGCACCAACCCTCCAACCGCCCGGGAGAGGCTCCAACGGCCCCGCGCGAGCCAGGCAGAGCCGCAGGGGCCCGCGCACGTTTGC
Source organism: Mauremys reevesii (assembly GCF_016161935.1). NCBI lineage: Eukaryota > Metazoa > Chordata > Testudines > Geoemydidae > Mauremys > Mauremys reevesii. Next base: position 20,458,530 of record NC_052636.1, on the reverse strand, counting down.
AACTCGGCTCGGTCTCTGCCCCCCACGTCACTTCCCTTCCAGGGAGAGTCAGTAACTACATCTCCCAGCCTGCCCCGGGGCGCTTCCGCCCTCTCCAGCCCAGGTAAGGGAGGTCCCCCGGGCCAGCCTAATCCTCCCACCCCCGCTCATTCATTTCCCCCGGCGCCGCCCCCTCTCCCAGCCGGTGCCTCTCAGACCCCCCCGCCTTTTCCCGGGGAGCGGCAGAGCTGGGGGGGGGGGCTTGTGACCCCCAGGTAATAACCGCACCCCACCCAACCCCCAGCCCTGACCCCGCCCCCGGCAGGAGCGTGTCCACCCCACGCGTGTCCCCGGCCCTGCCCGCCCCGCGCTGCCCCCGGCCCCATCGCGCTGCCCCGCGGGCTGCAGGAGCCCCCGCGCTTCGCTTCCGGCCCCAGCCATGGCCCCGCTGCCACACAAGGGGCGGGGGCAGGGCCGGGGGAGGGCGGGACGGGGCGGCTCCTCCCCAGGCCTGGCCCCGCCCCCGGGCCCCACGCAGGGGGTGGGACACGTGGGGACCCGCCTCAGCCCGGATGGGGCAGGAGAGGGGCCGGGGCTCCCCAGGAGAAAAGCGGGGGCAGGGGCTAGTGTAGCAGCTCCCCCTCCCAGCCCCTGCATTGGGTGTCAGCTGGGTCCCAGCTGCTTCAGCCTGCCCTGGTGAGCGCTGCAGCCCGGGGGGTGGGGGTTGCGGGGCACAGAGAGGGTCTGGAGCGGCTGGGAGCGGGGAGGATTGCAGGGCACAGGAAGGCATTAACCCCTCTGTGCCTGGCCAGGGGGGCTTCTCCGGCTGCAGTGGCACCAGCTCAGGTAGGGGTTATTGGAGGGGTTGCTGGTGGGTTCCTGCTGGAGGGGGAGGGGCAGGAAATACTGAAGAGGTGGCAACTTCTGGGGAGTTAGGGCTGGAGGGGGCAGGGAATACCCTGGGTGAGGAAAGGGAGTGGGACAGTGTGTGACAAACCTGCTGGGACTTGTTTAACGTGGGCCTAGATCCTCAGAACAAACACTTGGGTGTTGGGGGAGAAAATTCCCTAATTTGTGAAACAGGAAATAGAGAAACCAACCCCCTGGGCAGGGCTAGGAAAACTGACCAGACTTCCAGTGCTGAATCCTCAGCCTGCTAGTCAGAGGCTGGTATGACATAGAAAGGGGGCACCCACCAGGGAGGTGTAGGGAAGATGTCCCAGCCCCTCACATCCAACTGCTGGCAGTGGGGAGGGTGTTGGGTTCCCCACCATGGGGTTGTATCAGCCTCTGGCTAGTAGGGGGTGTGATGGATCTGCTGGGAGAGACAAGGGGTCCCTCTTTGTTCTCTCACCGTGATGCCCCCTAGCTGCTCTCAGGACTGGGGGGCACAAATTTTCTAAACTGAACCAAAAGTTCCTGCAGTTTTCAAAAGAGGAGAAGAGCAAAATCTGTGATTTCACACGAACAGTGACTGATAAGTGGACAGAAAGTTCTCCCAGTGACAGGGCCGGTGACTGGGGAATGCCCGGCAGTGCTTGGAGCCAGGACTCTGGCACGAGTTGATCAGAGAGAAGGATCATGGTTAGTAGAAGTTCCCCCAGCCAGGGGCCCAACAGCTATTCCCTGGGACGCAGCCCCCAGAGTCCCCGGCCAGGGACTCCAGATACCCCTCAAAGCCCCACCGGCCAGGGAAGCCCCACCAGACCATGACTGTCAGGTTGGGAATCCCAAAGGGTTCCCCCCACCAAGAGCCCCCAGCAGCCAGAGACTTGCCTATTGGGAACTCAGTTCCTCACTGCCTGCCTAGGACCCGCCCCGCACACCACCACCAGCAGGATCTGCCCTGCCATTTGCCTGGGACCCCCTCCTCCACCCAGCGGGACCCCCTGATGCTTTACAGTGGGACCCCTCACTCTGCTTCCCTGGCATCCCCTGACCTAGTGCCAGGGATCCCCTCCCCCAGCTCTGCGCACTGGGAATTGCAACGATCCCAGGAGCCAGCCGGGGAAGCCCAGACGGAGCCCCTGGCACAGCACCAGGCTCCCTCTAACACCCTGTCCCACCTCCGCAAGAGACGCCCACCCCGGCTGTTCTGCAGCCAACGGCCCCCAGCGATACCCACCTCCAGGACCCAAAGCCTCAGGGCTGGGCACATCACAACCACCCCCTGAAACCCCAAATCTCCAGAACCCACCAACCTCACTAGGGTACCCCTTGCAATCTCCCCCCACAGACACCTCCCCCCACCCCGCACAACACTGTTACCTCAGAGTGTCTGCTAAGTGGATAGAGAGTTATCACCGCCCCCTGCTGGCCAGTCACACAGGCAGAGGGAGCCCTGGGGGATGTCTCTTGAACAGGAGAATGGAAGCTCTGGAGAGCAAGAAAGGTAAGAAAAGTCCATGGCCTGTCACTAGCAAATAATGGCCACCATGGATCCACCCCAGAAGTGGCTGCATCTTAGCACAGGGGGAATCAACCCCTCACAGAGGCCATTTGCTATGGGGTTTGGGATACTTCTGGACCCACACTGCACTCAGAGTGACCTCCTCATCCCGTGCCAGCTGGAGAAAAAAAAAGGGTCCAGCCAACTCTCCCATTACCAGCTGGGAACCACTGATCCCCGAACAGGGGGAGGCCTCTGGCTTTGATGTGTATTAAAGATGTGGCTGGTCTCTTTCATCCGCAAACATTTTAACACAGATAAAGGGGGGGGGGGGAGAAATGGCTCTCAAAGGAGAGGGGAAAGATCAACACTGGGAAATTTAACCCCCTGCAACCTCCAGGATGGACAGTGATTCAGGGCAACAGGTTTCCTCCAAGAAAGGAGAAGTTGCTGGGATTGAGAGACATGGGGAACAGCCCCAAACATGAAAGGAATTTTAATTGATATTTGATAATAACGTAGAAGTGAAAGAGAAAGGGGGGAAATCTGAGAGATTTTGGCTCTATTTTTGCAAATAATAGAGAGGAAAGTGGAAAATCAAAGGGATTTTATATCAGTTTATATCTGATGTGCAGTAAAATGTCAGTGTTTCACATCAGTATTTATTAAATGAATAGAGAGGAAATGGGCAACATTTGCAAACATTTTATATCCATGTTCAAGAAGCTGAGAAAAGGGGTAAATCTGAGATTTTCTTGGTATTTTATAATTAGAGGGGGGGAATCTCAGGGCATATTCAATTAGAAACAAACAACTAGAGAGAAGTGGGGCAAACGTTTAGGTTATTTTATATGAATCTTTGAGATTTGCAGAGAAAACGTGTCACGACCTGCAACCGAAGGTGGAAAATCAGACTCCTGGAGAGACCAGGGGGAAATGGGGGAGACGGGAGAGCGGCTCGTTGGCGGGGAAAGGGGCGAATCTCCCCGGATTTTACAGCCCGGGTGAGACACTGAGCGAGAAAAGGGGCAGAACTGGAGAGAATTTGTATCGGGGCGAGAGGCAAGTGGCACCAACAGGGACAGGATCCAATTAACCCCCCTCCCCCCGCGTCCCACTGACCTTCCCCCCCCCCCAGCTCCAGCTTCTCCCCCGACACCCCTCCCCAGGGACCCCCATCCCAGCGGGGCGGATCCTGCTGCGGCTCCGCTGGGGCCGAGGCGGCTCGAGGCTTCTCCCGGGTTCCCCGGGGCAGAGTCACGTGCCCGCCCCCCCGGGTTTCTCACTCACCGGGGCAGGGGCGGGCAGAGAGGCTCCAACGGCCCCGCGCGAGCCAGGCAGAGCCACAGGGCCCGCGCGCGTTTGCAACTCGGCGGGGGGGTCTCTCCCACCAACGTCACTTCCGTTCCAGGGAGAGTCAGGAACTACATCTCCCAGCCTGCCCCGGGGCCGCTTCCGCTCTCTCCAGCCCAGGTAACGGAGGGTTTCAGCGGGTAAAATCGCGCATGCTCCGTACGGGCCCCGCTGCGGGCGGGAGAACAAAGGTGCTGCCGCCGGACCCGGGCTGAGCCGCTGCTGCTCCCCGGGGGGCGGGGTCTGTGCGGGGGGGCCCGGCCGGGGTTTCTCCAGCGGGGCCCCGCCCCAGGGCAGCCCTGGCTCTGCCCGCCCCAGCCCCGCCCGGAGCCCCGGGGAGTGAGAGACCCCGGGGCCTGGGGGCGGGCACGTGACTCTGCCCCGGGGAACCCGGGAGAAGCCTCGGAGCCGCCCCGGCCCCAGCGGAGCCGAAGCAGGATCCGCCCCCCCCCCGTTGGGATGGGGGGGGCCCGGCGGTGGGGTCCCTGGGGGGGAGGGGGGTGTCGGGCGGGGAGAAGCCGGAGTTGCGGGGTTGACCTGTCTCTGTGCAGCCAGGAAATTCCCGGGGGGGGGGGTTAATTGGATCCTGTCCCTGTTGGTGCCACTTGCCTCTCGCCCCCGATACAAATTCTCTCCAGTTCTGCCCCTTTTCTCGCTCAGTGTCTCACCCGGGCTGTAAAATCCGGGGAGATTCGCCCCTTTCCCCGCCAATGAGCCGCTCTCCCGTCTCCCCCATTTCCCCCTGGTCTCTCCAGGAGTCTGATTCTCCACCTCCAGTTGCAGGTCGTGACATGTTTTCTCTGCACATCTCAAAGGTTGATATAAAATACCCTAAACGTTTGCCCTGAGATTTCCCCCTGTCTCTCTAATTATAAAATACCAAGAAAATCTCAGATTTGCCCCTTTTCTCAGCTTCTTGACCATAGATATAAAATGTTTGCAAATGTTGCCCATTTCCTCTTTATTCATTTAACAAATACTGATGTGAAACACTGACATTTTACTGCACATCAGATATAAACTGATATAAAATCCCTTTGATTTTCCACTTTCCTCTCTATTATTTGCAAAAATAGAGCCAAAATCTCTCAGATTTCCCCCCTTTCTCTTTCAGTTCTACGTTATTATCAAATATCAATTAAAAATCCTTTCATGTTTGGGGCTGTTCCCCATGTCTCTCAATCCCACCAACTTCTCCTTTCTTGGAGGAAACCTGTTGCCCTGAATCACTGTCCATCCTGGAGGTTGCAGGGGGTTAAATTTCCCAGTGTTGATCTTTCCCCTCTCCTTTGAGAGCCATTTCTTCCCCCCCTTTATCTCTGTTAAAATGTTTGCCGAAGAAAGAGACCAGCCACATCTTTAATACACATCAAAGCCAGAGGCCTCCCCCTGTTTGGGGCTCAGTGGTTCCCAGCTGGTAACGGGAGAGTTGGCTGGACCCTTTTCTTTTCTCCAGCTGGCACGGGATGAGGAGGTCACTCAGTGCAGTGTGGGTCCAGAAGTATCCCAAACCCCATGGCAAATGGCCTCTGTGAGAGGTTGATTCCCGCAGTGCTAAGATGCAGCCACCTCTGGGGTGGATCCAGGCTGGCCATTATTTGTTAGTAACAGGCATGAACATTTCTTACCTATTTTGTCCCTCCAGACCTTCCATTCTCCTGTTCAAGAGACATCCCCCAGGGCTCCCTCTGCCTGTGTGACTGGCCAGCAGGGGGCGGTGGTCACTTTCTATCCACTTCTCAGGCACTGTCAGGTAACACTGTTGCACTGGGGGAAGGGGTGTCTGTGTGGGGAGATTTCAGCTGGAGCTGAAGGGGTGTTGTGGTAGTGGGAGTTGTTTAGGTGACTGGGCAGGTGGGACCCTAATCAAATTGGTGGGTTCTGGAGGTTTGGGGGGGTTGGTTCTGATGTGCCCAGCCCTGAGGCTTTGGGTCCTGGAGGTGGGTGTCGCTGTTGGCTGCAGAACAGTGGGGTTGGGCATCTCTTGAGGGTGGGGCAGGGGGTTAGAGGGAGCCTGGTGCTGTGCCAGGGGCTCTGTCTGGGCTTCCCCCGCAGATTCCTGGGATCGCTGCCATGCCCAGTGCACGGGGAGGGGGGGGGAGCGGAGCTCTGGCACTAGATCAGGGGATGCCAGGCAAGCAAAGTGAAGGGTCCCACTGAAAAGCATCAGGGCAGAGGAGGGGGTCCCAGACAAACGACATGGCAGATCCTGCTGGAAATCAGGGGGGTGTCCTAGGCAGGCAGTGATGGACTGAGTTCCTGGTGGGGTGTCCCTGGCTGCTGGGGGCACTTGGTGGGGGGAACCCTTTGGGATTCCCAACCTGACAGTCATGGTCTGGTGGGGATTCCCTGGCTGGTGGGGCTTTGAGGGGTATCTGGGGTCCCTGGCTGGGGACTCTGGGGGCTGCGTCCCAGGGAATATCTGTTGGGACCCTGGCGAGGGGGTGTCTGTTGCCCCTGGCTGTGGGGTCTGGGCTCTGGGTACTGGGCAGTGTCTGGGGGCTGCTACTAACCATGATCCTTCTCTCTGATCAACTTGTGCCAGAGTCCTGGCTCCAAGCACTGCCGGGCATTCCCCAGTCACAGGCCCTGTCACTGTGATAACTTTCTATCCACTTATCAAACACTGTGAGTATGAAATCACAGATTTTGCTTTTCTCCTCTTTTGAAAACTGCAGGAACTTTCAGTTCCATTTGGAAAATTGTGCCCCCCAGTCCTTGTCCTAGATCTGGGGTATGAGGGAGGTGGGAAGGGGGTCAGCACTGCCACACAATGGTCTCTTCCACAGTGTTCTGGACTCATTCTTTCTGAACTCTGGTTTCATTGAGACCATTGTTAATCCAGAGTCACTGTATGGAAAGACAAGGAGTGACTCCGGATGGACAGTGGGGCAAATGAGATCAGCAATTCTCCCTGTGAGGAGGGGCTCTCATTAGCTGCTCTCCCCAGAGAGCTAAAGGAGGGAAGCTGCTCAAACGCTCTGTCCCTCTCTGCTCAGGATACTGGGGTTCAGCTTCCTGGGTCAGATGCTGCAGCCTCCATTGTGATCTGGGAGACCAGGCTTAGCAGCTGCTGCTCCCCCAGTGGGGTTCTGTGCTGGGAAGTGACCTGAATTAAAGCTGCTTCTCTGCCCGGCCCAGGGGATGACTTTCTCCAGCTGGTCCTAGCCCCCTAGGGCAGCCCTGGGCCCTGTTAATACTAAATTCTGAGCCAGAGTCTCCAGGTAACTGAAAGAAACGAAGGGAAAATGCTGGGGTCTGGCCTTAAAATGACTCCACACAAACAGACCCCCCTCGTTTCTCATCCAATTAACAATTGCAGGAGCAAATCCAGCCATGGGGGAGCAAACTACCCAGGAATGGGACTTTCCTACCAGACGGGCAGGGAGAGGGGAAAAGGAGATAGAAGGAGAAAGAAAGACTGAAAGGGACCGTGGGAGAGAAGAGTTTGGAGAGAGATTTCCAGATCTCTAATCTGCCCAGACAGATGTTTTACTGCACCCTGGTTAGAGTCACTTTCCTGTGGAAAAGATGAGAATCAGACAGAGGAAAATCCAGTTCCTGCCTCCATATCCCTCCTGCTGGGGTGTGGCTGCCGTGCGGTCAGTGTCTGAGGGGATCCCCGACAGTGACTCCTTTGGTTCTGCTTTTTTCTAGCCTTGTTTTCAGAGACTTTGTTACGGGGTGAGGAGAGGGAGAAGGGAGGTTAAAAATGTCTCTGTGGGCTTAGCCTGGCAGGAGAGGCCAGGTCTACACTGTACAAAGAGATCAAGCCTTTCTCAGCATGGCAGACTCTAGGGTGCCTGTCTGCAGGGAAAGGGCCTGGGGGAATCATGCTGTGAAATGAATTAAAGCCTGTTCTGAAACCTTCACAACTGCTCTTCTCACCCTGCCAGGCTGCGGAATAACGTCCATGTTTCGCTCCAGTTCATCCCGTCCTCTCGTTGGACAGGGGAGAGAAATGGCTGCAGAGGAGCCAGTTCAGGTAGGTATTATCAGGGGGTTGCTGGTGGGTTCCTCCAGGGCGGGAGAGGGACAGCAAATACGTGGGAGATGGGAAGGTTTGCACAGGCTGGTTTGGAGGTTGCAGTCTGGTTTGCAGGAAATGCACAGGGCGGAGAAAGGGAGGAGGACAGGGGTGTGCTAAACCTGCTGGGAGTTATTTAATATGTGGCCTAGATTCTAGGAACAAACCCAGGAGGTTCGGCAGTGGAAATGCTCTAGTTTGTGGAGCAGAAAATAACCCCGCTGCATGGGGCTGGGAAAACTGACCAGACTCATAGTGCTGGAGCCCGACCTGATTAACCAGCGGCTGCTGTGAGATATGAAGGGGGCACCCACCAGTGAAGCTTAGGGGAGATTCCCCTCCCTTCCCATCCAGCTTTTCAGAATGGGGAGGGTGTTGGGCTTCCTACCAGGGAGCTGTCCCTAGACCCTGCTAGGGGCTCCATCTCCTGTATCAGTCTGTGGCTAGTAGGTGTGTGATGGCTCTGCTGGGAGAGAGGAGGGGCTCTCGCTTCATCCCCTCCCCCTGGTGTTTCCTGGATGCTCTGAGCAGGGTGGGGGTGGGACTCTGACTGCAATTCACCCAGAGTTTCTGTTTGGCTCCTGTCCCCCATGTATGGGGGGCTGTGAGTGGGGCAGCAGGTACTGAGTGTTGGACTCTCGCTCTTTCAGGGGCCAGTGACCTTCGAGGAGGTGGCTGTGTATTTCACCAGGGGAGAGGGGGCTCTGCTGGACCCCGCTCAGAGAGCCCTCTACAGGGATGTCATGCAGGAGAACTATGAGAATGTGACCTCGCTGGGTAAGGGTTCCTGTCCCCTCGGTTCTTGGAAGGGGAAAAGAAGAGAGATAGTTCATGCCACCCCCCAATGCCACCTCTACTCTGCCCTGTTTCAGCATCACCCCAATATGCCAGTAACACACAAGCTACCAGAGACCCTCCCCTGCTGCAGAACACTTTGGGAACAGAGCACAGGAGCCGTATTGCACAGTGTCAAATATCTCCTGTTTGCTCAAGTAAAACAGGGTTAAGAGCGGCATAATCAGCAGACGCTTCCTACCCCTGACCTCTCAAACCCTGAGCCTTCTCCACCCAGACCACAGTAATGCTTGGGGTGTAACGAGCAGGCTGCTGGAGTCAGAGCTGCTGGCCCAGGGTTACTTATCACACAGACACTCCGTGCGTCCTTGAATGCTGGCTGGGGGTATCCAGAGAAGGAAGCTCAGTGGCGGATTTAGCGTTAGCGGCGCCGTGTGCTCAGCTCCATTTTAGGGGTCCCTCCTTGGGACATAGGCAAGAAAAAGAACATTCTCTCATTTCCCTCCCACCCCATTTTTCATTCTTTTTTTCCTTCCTCCTCCTCCTATAAGTAATAGGAAGTAAATGAAAATAAAGTGAGGTACATTGATTGTTTTTGTCGTCTAACCGATTTTTCCACAGACCACTTGAAAATCGCTGAGAGTCTTGGTGCACCACTTAATGATCTTTCCATATATTGTTTGTGCCGTTAGCTAACTATTTTAAAGCGCTTTGGATAAGAGCCCTGTATTAAAAATTAAAAATGTTGGAGTGCAGGGTCTGGCCAGGAGTTAGGGTGTGGGAGGGGGCTGAGGGTTGGGGTGTGGAGCACTTACCTGGAGCAGCTCCTGTTTCATGCGAGCAATGCAGGTGGGGATGTGGGGGGGCAGGAGTCAGGGTGCGCAGGAGGCTTCTGGGAGGGGGTCAGGAGTCAGGGCTGGGGGTGTGTGATTGGCAGGGGGTGGGGGATAAGTGGTTATGGGTGGTTGCAGGAATCAGGGAGGGCAGGGAACTGGGGTGTGTTTGAGAGGGGTGAAGGAGTAAGGGCTGGGGGTGTTCAGGGTGCAGGAGTCAGGGCTGGGGGTGCAGGGTCTGGGAGGGAGTTGGGGTGCAGGAGCAGCTGGAGATTGGGGTGCAGGGTCTGGCCAGATTTTAGGATGCAGGAGGGGGCTCAGGGTTGGGGCAGGAGGTTGGGGTGTGAAGTGCTTACCTGGGGAGCTCCCATGTGGTGCTCAGGGTGCGGGTGAGGATGGGGGGGGTGCAGGAGTCAGAGCATGGGGTGTGAGGGCTCGTTATGTGGGAGGGGATGCAGGAGTCAGGTCTGGGGGCTGGGAGGGTGGGCTGGGGTACTGGGGGTGCTCCCAGCCCCCTACCCTGAGTGGCTGAAGCAGGGGCTGGGGGCAGGGGGGTATGTGATAGGGGAGTGCTTTGTAAAGCAGTGAGCAAGTGACCAGGGAGCTTTTCAAACAGGGCTGCTAATGGGGAGTTTCGTGAGGGAGTTTGGAAGGGGAGTGGGAAGGGGGCGAGGTGCTCTTGTCATTCTTTAAAACATTTAAGCTATAATACAAACTTCTTGATTGAAACAAAACCCCTGTTGTTAACCTAGGTGGCTGTAAGAGAGAATGCAGGCAGGAGCCCAGCAGCAGAGTGGGGGCTATCCTGTTTATTGCTCTCAATGTAGCATGTATGATTACCTGCCCTGTGGGCGGGGGGCTTACGTGTGCATTCGGTGCAAGGAGCTCCTGGCCCGCAGAGACCGCGTGGAGGCTTTGGAGGCCAGGGTGGTGGAACTGGAGACGCTAAGGGAGGCAGAGAAGTAGGTTGATGAGGCTTTTCCGGGACACTGTAGATTTCTCCCACCTCCGGTCAGACAGCCACTGCGCTGATGAGGAGGATGAAAGGCCCAGGGAAGGAGAGCTGTCAATGGGAGCAGAGGGAAACCTTCCCATAGTTGGGACCGTCCTCCCAGATGGTGTTGAGGTAACCTCTTGCACTGCGGTTACCTCTCCGGGGAGGGAACCCCAGGCATTAAGAAAAGGCAGCTGTTAGTAATGGGAGATTTGATCATTAGAAACAAGGATAGCTGGGTTTGTGATGACTGGGAGAACCGTATGGTGACTTGCCTGCTTGGTACAAAGGTTGCTGATTTCTCAAGGCATCTAGATAGATTTATGTGTAGTGCTGGGGAGGAGCCGGTGTTCGTGGTACATGTAGGCACCAGTGACATAAGGAACGGTAGGTGAGACGTCCTGGAGGCCAAATTGAGTCTGCGAGGAAAGAGACTGAAATCTGGGACCTCTATGGTGGCATTCTCAGAAATGCTTCCAGTTCCACGCACAGGGCCAGGTAGGCAGGCAGAGCTTCAGAGTCTCAATGGGTGGATGAGATGATGGTGTAGAGAGGAGGCGTTTAGATTGATTAGGAACTGGGGAAACTTTGGGGATGGGGGAGCCTATACAGGAAGGATGGGCTCCACCTAACCCAACGTGGAACCAGACTGCTGGCACTTAACATTAAAAAGGTTGCAGAGCAGTTTTTAAACTAAGAGATGGGGGAAAGCCAATGGCTGCAGAGAAGCTCATGGATCCGACAGAGACTTGTCTTAGAGGGGAGTCTAGTGATAGAGATTTTCTATAAAAGCAACAAAGAATCCTGTGGCACCTTATAGACTAACAGACGTTTTGCAGCATGAGCTTTCGTGGGTGAATACCCACTTCTTCGGATGCAAGAGATTTTCTAGTTTTAGTCAGGAAGAGAGGCTGGAAGAGGATAAAGTAGGGGTCAGATCAGACGAGAAGCATTCACACACACAAGAATCTGACACATCAGAAAAGGGCAGACAAATCAACAGTGGCAAGTTTTTAAAGTGCTTGTACACAAATGCCAGAAGTGTAAATAATAAGATGGTTGAATTAGAGTGCCTCGTGTTAAAGGAGGATATTGACATAATAGGCATCACAGAAATCTGGTGGAGTGAGGACAATCGATGGGACACAATCATTCCAGGGTACAAAATATATGGGAAGGACAGAGCAGGTCATACTCGGGGGGTGGGGAGGGGAGTGGCACTGTATGTTAAAGAAAATGTAAACTCAAATGAAGTAAAAATCTTAAATGAAACCACATGTTCCATAGAATCTCTATGGGTAGTAATTCCATGCTGTAAAAAGAATATAACAATAGGGATCTGTTATCGCCCACCTGTCAAAGACAGTGATAGTGAGGATGAAATGCGAAGGGAGATTAGAGAGGCTATCAAAATAAAGAAATCCATAATAGTAGGAGATTTCAATTATCCCCATATTGACTGGGTACATGTCACCTCAGGACAAAATGCAGAGACAAAATTTCTGGATACTTTAAATGACTGTTTCTTGGAGCAGCTGGTACAAGAACCCGCAATGGGAGAAGCAACTCTCGATTTAGTCTTGAATGGAGCGCAGGATCTAGTCCAAGGGCTAAGTATAACAGGACCGCTTGGAAATAGTGACCATAATATAACAACATTTAACATTCCTGTGGTGGGAAGAACAGCTAAACACTGGCTTTTAATTTCAGGAATTGTAGCTATGAAAAAATGAGTGGGTTAGTTAAAAAGAAATTAAAAGGTACAATGTCTAGAGTGAAATCCTGCAAGCTGCATGGACACTTTTCAAAACCACAATATTAGAGGCCCAACTTAAATATATACCCCAAATTAAAATACACAGCAAAAGAACTAAGAAAGAGTCAACGTGGCTTAACAACGATAAAAAGAAGCAGTGAGAGATAAAAGGCATCTTTTAAAAGTGAAAGTCAAATCCTGGTGAGGTACATAGAAAGGAGCATAAACACTACCAAATTAAGTGTAAAAATGTAATGAGAAAAGCCAAAGAGGAGTTTGAAGAAGGGGCTAGCCAAAAACTCAAAAGGTAATAAAATGTTTTTTAAGTACATCAAAAGCAGGAAGCCTGCTAAACAACCAGTGGGGCCACTGGACGATTGAGATACAAAAGCAGCCCTTAAAGACGATAAAGTCATTGCGGAGAAACTAAATGGATTCTTTGCTTCAGTCTTCATGGCTGAGGATGTTGGTGAGATTCCCAAACCTTTTGTGGGTGACAAATCTGAGGAACTGCCACAGATTGAAGTGTCACTAGAGCAGGTTTTGGAACTACTTGATAAACTTAACTGTAACAAGTCACCAGAACCAGATGGTATTTACCAAGAGTTCTGAAGGAACTCAAATGTGAAATTGGGGAACTATTAGATATGGTTTGTAACCTGTCCTTTAAATCGGCTTCTGTACCCAATGACTGGAAGATTGCTCATGTAACGCCAATATTTAAAAAGGGCTCTAGAGGCGATCCTGGCAGTTGCAGACTGGTAAGTCTAATGTCTGTACCAGGCAAATTACTTGAAACAATAGTAAAGGAATAAAATTGTCAGGCACATAGAAGAACAAAAATTGTTGAGCAAAAGTCAATATGGTTTCTGTAAAGGGAAATCATGTCTTACTAATCTATTAGAGTTCTTTGAAGGTGTCAACAAACATGTGGACAAGGGGGATCCAGTGGACATAGTGTACTTAGATTTCCAGAAAGCCTTTGACAAGGTCCCTCACCAAAGGCTCTTACATAAATTATGTTATCATGGGATAAAAGGGAAGATCTTTTCATGGATTGAGAACTGGTTAAAAGACAGGGAACAAAGGGTAGGAATAAATGGTAAATTTTCAGAATGGAGAGGGGTAACTAGTGGTGTTTCCCAAGGGTCAGGCCTAGGACCAATCCTATTCAACCTATTCATAAATGATCTGGAGAAAGGGGTAAACAGTGAGGTGGCAAAGTTTGCAGATGATACTTGTGATGATGCGGTTCTGGTGGGACCCAACTGAGAGTGACAAATCGCTTAACAGGGCAGTTACAGCCCAAGGCTGGGATTTTTCCACCTCTAAGGCAAGGCAAACCAAACCAGCCAGCCAAACAGGACTTTGGTTTCACCCCACTGGTTAACCACAAGTCACACAAGCAATTCCCTTAGACACTCCAGTCTTCCAGTATCACCACCAGTGCACTCGTCCTGGGGATGAATGGTTATGAAAACCAACACCCCAATAAAAGTAAAAGGTTCTCTCGATCCCAAAGAATCAAGTCCCAGACCGAGGTCAATGTACACATCAGATCTCACCCACAAATCACACTGTTGCCAATCCTTTAGAATCTAAAATCTAAAGATTTTTTTCATAAAAGGAAAAAGATAGAGATGAGAGCTAGAATTGGTTAAATGGAATCAATTACATGCAGTAATGGCAAAGTTCTTAGTTCAGGCTTGTAGCAGTGATGGAGTAAACTGCAGGTTCAAATCAAGTCTCTGGAGTACATCCTCCTCTGGGATGGATCAGTCAGGACCTTGGTTGCAATCATGTTCTATATGGTCCCAGATTATATCAATAACGTCACAATACTAAACTGCTCAAGATAGTTAAGACCAAAGCAAACTGTGAAGAACTTTAAAAACATCTCACAAAACTAAGTGACTGGGCAGCAAAATGGCAAATGTGTATAAATGTAAAGTAATGCACATTGGAAAAAATAACTCCAACTATACATACAATATGATGGGGGGCAAAATTAGGCTAATCAAGAAAAAGATCTTTTTGTCATTGTGGATAGTTCTCTGAAGACATCCAGCAGTGTGCAGCGGAAGTCAAAAAAGCAAACAGGATGTTAGGAATTATTTAAAAAGGAATAGTATCAGAGGGGTAGCCGTGTTAGTCTGGTTCTGTAAAAGCAGCAAAGAATCCTGTGGCACTTTATAGACTAACAGACGTTTTGCAGCATGAGCTTTCGTGGGTGAATACCCACTTCGGAAGCAAGTAGTGGAAATTTCCAGGGGCAGGTATATATAAGCAAGCTAGAGATAACGAGGTTAGATCAATCAGGGAGGATGAGGCCCTGTTCTAACAGTTGAGGTGTGAAAACCAAGGGAGGAGAAACTGGTTCTGTAATTGGCAAGCCATTCACAGTCTTTGTTTAATCCTGAGCTGATGGTGTCAAATTTGCAGATGAACTGGAGCTCAGCAGTTTCTCTTTGAAGTCTGGTCCTAAAGTTTTTTTGCTGGAGGATGGCCACCTTAAGATCTGCTATTGTGTGGCCAGGGAGGTTGAAGTGTTCTCCTACAGGTTTTTGTATATTGCCATTCCTAATGTCTGATTTGTGTCCATGTATCCTTTTCCTTAGAGACTGTCCAGTTTGGCCGATGTACATAGCAGACGGGCATTGCTGGCATATGATGGCATATATTACGTTGGTGGACGTACAGGTGAATGAACCGGTGATGGTGTGGCTGATCTGGTTAGGTCCTGTGATGGTGTTGCTGGTGTAGATATGTGGGCAGAAATGGCATCGAGGTTTGTTGCATGGATTGGTTCCTGAGTTAGTTACTCTGGTGCGGTGTGCAGTTATTGGTGAGAATATGCTTCAGGTTGGCAGGTTGTCTGTGGGGGAGGACTGGCCTGCCACCCAAGGCCTGTGAAAGTTTGGGATCATTGTCCAGGATGGGTTGTAGATCCCTGATGATGCGTTGGAGGGGCTTTAGCTGGGGACCCTATGTGATGGCCAGTGGAGTCCTGTTGGTTTCTTTCTTGGGTTTATCTTGCAGTAGGAGGCTTCTGGGTACACGTCTGGCTCTGTTGATCTGTTTCCTTATTTCCTCGTATGGTACTGTAGTCATGAGAATGCTTGGTGGAGATTTTCTAGGTGCTGGTCTCTGTCTGTGGGGTTAGAGCAGATACGGTTGTACCTGAGTGCTTGGCTGTAGACAATGGATCTTGTGATGTGTCCGGGATGGAAGCTGGAGGCATGAAGGTAGGCATAGCGGTCGGTAGGTTTTCGGTATAGGGTGGTGTTAATGTGACCATCACTTATTTGCACCGTGGTGTCTAGGATCCCAAGATCCACAAACCCGGAAATCCTGGATGCCCCATCATCTTGGGCATTGGCACTCTCACTGATGGACTGTCTGGATATGTAGACTCTCTGCTCAGACCCTATGCTACCAGCACTCCCAGCTATCTCCGTGACACTACTCATTTCCTGAGGAAACTACAATGCATTGGTGACCGGTCCAGAAAACACCATCCTAGCCACCATGGATGTAGAGGCTCTCTACACAAACATCCCACACACTGATGGAATACAAGCTGTCAGGAACAGTATCCCTGATGATGCCACAGCACAACTGGTTGCTGAGCTCTGTGCCTTTATCCTCACACACAACTATTTCAAATTTGATGACAACATATATCTCCAGATCAGTGGCACCGCTATGGGCACCCGCATGACCCCACAATATGCCAGTATTTTTATGGCCGACCTGGAACAACGCTTCCTCAGCTCCCGTCCACTCTCACCCCTTCTCTACCTACGCTACATTGATGACATCTTCTTCATCTGGACCCATGGGAAGGAGACTCTGGAAAAATTCCACCACGATTTCAACAGCTTCCACCCCTCCATCAACCTCAGCCTGGACCAATCTGCACGGGAGGTCCACTTCCTAGACACCACGGTGCAAATAAGTGATGGTCACATTAACACCACCCTATACCGAAAACCTACCGTCCGCTATGCCTACCTTCATGCCTCCAGCTTCCATCCCGGACACATCACAAGATCCATTGTCTACAGCCAAGCACTGAGGCACAACCGTATCTGCTCTAACCCCGCAGACAGAGACCAGCACCTAGAAAATCTCCACCAAGCATTCTCAAGACTACAGTACCCGCATGAGGAAATAAGGAAACAGATCAACAGAGCCAGACGTGTACCCAGAAGCCTCCTACTGCAAGATAAACCCAAGAAAGAAACCAACAGGACTCCACTGGCCATCACATAGGGTCCCCAGCTAAAGCCCCTCCAACGCATCATCAGGGATCTACAACCCATCCTGGACAATGATCCCACACTTTCACAGGCCTTGGGTGGCAGGCCAGTCCTCGCCCACAGACAACCTGCCAACCTGAAGCATATTCTCACCAATAACTGCACACCGCACCAGAGTAACTAACTCAGGAACCAATCCATGCGACAAACCTCGATGCCAACTCTGCCCACATATCTACACCAGCAACACCATCACAGGACCTAACCAGATCAGCCACACCATCACCGGTTCATTCACCTGCACGTCCACCAATGTAATATACGCCATCATATGCCAGCAATGCCCCTCTGCTATGTACATCGGCCAAACTGGACAGTCTCTAAGGAAAAGGATAAATGGACACAAATCGGACATTAGGAATGGCAATATACAAAAACCTGTAGGAGAACACTTCAACCTCCCTGGCCACACAATAGCAGATCTGAAGGTGGCCATCCTCCAGCAAAAAAACTTTAGGACCAGACTTCAAAGAGAAACTGCTGAGCTCCAGTTCATTTGCAAATTTGACACCATCAGTTTAGGGCTAAACAAAGACTGTGAATGGCTTGCCAATTACAGAACCAGTTTCTCCTCCCTTGGTTTTCACACCTCAACTGCTAGAACAGGGCCTCATCCTCCCTGATTGATCTAACCTCGTTATCTCTAGCTTGCTTCTTGCTTGCTTATATATATCTGCTCCTGGAAATTTCCACTCTTGCATCCGACGAAGTGGGTATTCACCCACGAAAGCTCATGCTGCAAAACGTCTGTTAGTCTATAAGGTGCCACAGGATTCTTTGCTGCTTTTACAGAACCAGACTAACATGGCTACCCCTCTGATACCTGCAAATCAGTGACTCACAAGTTACAGTGCAGCACAGGAGAACCCCAGAAAATTCTCTGCTCCCAGACTTCTCCCAGAAATGTGCATCTTTCCCTGTCCAGCACACTCCTGAACAACGCAAGCTCATATGAAGTCTGTCATTTCATCAGTGGAAAATGACATGTGCCAGCCTTGTTATCCCAGATGGAGTTTCCAACACACTTTAATACAAACACACTGGTTAGATAAAGAATAAAACAAGATAGTTAACAATCAAAAAAAATTTTAAGATACAGATAATGAGGCATAAAGCTCAGAATTTTTTACAAAAGAAATGCAAGATAAAACACAAACTAATGTCTAAGTTAACAAGCTGAAACAAGGCAAATGTTTCTCTCGCCATGTGCTGAGACAGGCTGGTTTTCCTTTCAGCCAGGACTCGACCTAACCCACCCCTGCCTCCCACGTTCAGCTCTTCAGGAGTTGTCACGAGCAGAGGGAAAGGGGAGAGAGAGAGTCTGAAGCATTTTCCTCACCTCTTTTATAACTCAGTCCTTTGTACTAGAAACAACTTCAGTTCTCAGCTGAGTCATGGTGCCAGGCTGTCTGTCGGAGATATGAGAATTGGGAGGGAAAGTACAGAAAGAGCTTTGGAGCTTTGGTCAAGCTAGCAGGCCTGAAGTATTAGCTGAGCTTGCTGCTCTGTGTAAAGGGCATAGAAAGGCAAAGTGGAATGGAAAATCCCCCAAATTGGGGAACAATGGCTTTGTGTGCATAAGGGGCCTAAGGAGGTGAAGTGGAAAGTCCCCAAACACACTGATTTGCAGTAACTGAGCTTGTGAAACGTAACCACAGTGGAAGTGTTAGAAAAGTCAAACCACAAACTAGACTAGGAATAACAAGAACAGGAAAGGCCGAATATGGAAAACTGATTGTTCAGCTTGCTTTTGACCTGCATCATATTTTGCAATATATTCCAAATAAGGAAATTAACGTGCAACGTATGTGCCATTGATTGTGGTTTTAAGCTTTAAAAGCCTTGTGTGGTTTTTAGCTCAGGGGGACAGTATTCCAATAGCTGTCGCCCCCTGTGCACTTTTAACCAAGAAAAGAGCCTCAGGCTGAGCTGATTCAAAATCAATCGTGTGGTTGTTTTCCACAACAGCTTCAAGAGGTCCCTGTGATGGACTGTAAATGTCTTCTTCACACCTTCCCCCTGCAGGAGAATGGCTGTTCGACCAGCTGTTTGCCTTGCTGTTTCCGAGGAACTGGTCTGTGGGTGTTCCCCAGAATTGTAACTTTTTCCGTAATCTCATACTGTAAAATCTCATAACTTTACATACAGTGTTACTACACATTTTAACAGGAGGATAATATTCAGTAGATTATGCATTTTCAAATGATACCTCACAAGCCATACTGTGTACAAAATTGATCATAATTTTCTAGAAGAGTGAACATAGGGGTATAGACTGACAGTGTCTGTGTGTGTGTTCCCAGTAGATATGTGGGTATTTCAATCCCTCATAAGCATAGTGTTCAGCATCTTCAAGGACCTGGGGAACTAGTCCTGGAAATTCACTGGTTTACCAAGTGTGACACTGTATGGAATTGTGAGACACTTTGATATTAATAATAAAATAATATAATATTATCAAATTGCAATGAATCATGCTAGATATGCCATGTAAGGTGTCAGGGGAAATGTTATGATTTTCCAAGTATGATCATTTTGTTTCTATGTTTGTATCACCTTTGTATTGTGAGTTATAGATATGTAGGGTATATCTGTATTTCCAGACTTGCGCAGTGTTTCTGGGTGACACCCCCAGACATATTGGCATCAACACTGCCTAGCCTGTTTGATGGCCCATTGAGGGTCATCAGCTGTACAATGAGCCCATGGAAAGGACCAAGGGGATACACCTATTGAGTCAGCAAGACATGCCGGGGTATGCCTGTGTAATGAGAACTCCAAGGCTTTTCCATGCCACATGCTGTGAATCTTGTGTTTGGGACACAGGAAGTTCAAGCCACATAGCAAAAGAAATATAAAGGGCAGCTGCATCATCTCCATTTTGTCTTCAATCCCCTTTCCTGGCTCTGGAGCAACTTCTCTACAAACTGAACCCTGGAACAAAGGACTGAATGACCCATCCAAGCTGTGGATGTGTTCCAGGCAGATTTTCACACCGGCAACTCACCAATACTGCTAAGAACCTGATATATCCATTTTGGAATGTATCTGACTGCTTTCCCATTTAACTTTCTTTCTTTTGTTTAAACCTTTAGTTTAGATGCTAAGGATTGGCTGGCTGTGTGGTATTTTGGGTAAGATCCAAACCTATGCTGACCTGGTAACGTGGCTGACCTTTGGGGTCAGAAGATCATTTTGTTTATGTCAGCAGAGTTTTGAAATAACCTCTCACTGTACTGGACCTAAGTGCTCATTAGGAGTCAGAGAACTGGGATGCAATAAAGGGGGCCGTGTGATTTCTTTTTTCAGCTTCTCGATAACCCAAGTGGGTGATCCCTTTTTCAGCCTGCCCTGATCTTGGCATTTTCAGTGAGACCTGCCTCTGGCCCACCAGGTCACACTAAGCACTGAAGTTAAATTAATAGAATGTTTTTTATGACAAAGTCTTATGAAATCAACTGAATTCCTTTGTTTTCTTTCATCTGAGCAGGGTTTTCTGTTACCCAGCCTGATGTGATCTCCCAGCTGGAACAAGGGAAGAGCCATGGGTCCCAGACCTCCAGGGTTCAGAGGAAAGAGAGATCCTGAGAGCTCCCGCACAGGTGAGGAAACATTAAACCACCTCAGAATCTGTAACTGCCTGAAGGAAACATCTGGGATGCCCTACAAAGCCCTTGGGAGGTGTCTCAGTTCATTATTGTCCCTAGCAGGGGTCGTATCCTCAGGGTAAATATAGCTCATGGCTTCCTATAGATCCTAGCAGACACCAGGCAGTAGCTTCCTCCCTTCCCCCTGCGTATTTGGATGGGATGTGAAGGCTGAATTGATCCCCTCCTTCTCTCTTATTTAGAATCATAGAATCATAGAATCTCAGGGTTGGAAGGGACCTCAGGAGGTGTCTAGTCCAACCCCTGCTCAAAGCAGGACCAAACCCAACTAAATCATCCCAGCCAGGGCTTTGTCAAGCCTGACCTTGAAAACATCTAAGGAAGGAGATTCCACCACCTCCCTAGGTAACTCATTCCAGTTCTTCACCACCCTACTAGTGAAAAAGTTTTTTCTAATGTCCAACCTAAACCTCTCCCACTGCAACTTGAGACCACTACTCCTTGTTCTGTCATCTTCTACCACTGAGAACACTCTAGATCCATCCTCTTTGGAACCCCTTTCAGGTAGTTGAAAGCAGCTATCAAATGCCCCCTCATTCTTCTCTTCTGCAGGCTAAACAATCCCAGTTCCTCAGCCTCTCCTCATAAGTCATGTGCTCCAGCCCCCTAATCATTTTTGTTGTCCTCCGCTGGACTCTCTCCAATTTATCCACATCCTTCTTGTAGTGTGGGGCCCAAAACTGGACACAGTACTCCAAATGAGGCCTCACCAGTGCTGAATAGAGGGGAATGATCACATCCCTCGATCTGCTGGAAATGCCCCTACTTATACAACCCAAAATGCCATTAGCCTTCTTGGCAACAAGGGCACACTGTTGACTCATATTCAGTTTTTCGTCCACCGTAACCCCTAGGTCCTTTTCTGCAGAACTGCTGCCCAGCCATTTGGTCCCTAGTCTGTAGCAGTGCATGGGATTCTTCCGTCCTAAGTGCAGGACTCTGCACTTGTCCTTGTTGAACCTCATCATGTTTCTTTTGGCCCAGTCGTCTAATTTGTCTAGGTCCCTCTGTATCCTATCCCTACCCTCCAGTGTATCAACCACTCCTCCCAGTTTAGTGTCATCTGCAAACTTGCTGAGGGTGCAGTCCACACCATCCTCCAGATCGTTAATGAAGATATTGAACAAAACCGGCCCCAGCACCGACCCTTGGGGCACTCCACTTGATACTGGCTGCCAACTAGACATGGAACCATTGATCACTACCCGTTGAGCCCGACCTTCTAGCCAGTTTTCTATCTACCTTACTGTCCATTCATCCAGCCCATACTTCTTTAACTTGCTGGCAAGAATGCTGTGGGAGACTGTATCAAACGCTTTGCTAAAGTCCAGAAATAGCACATCCACTGCTTTCTCCTCATCCACGGAGCCAGTTATCTCATCATAGAAGGCAATTAGGTTAGTCAGGCATGACTTGCCCTTGGTGAATCCATGCTGACTGTTCCTGATCACTTTCCCCTCCTTTAAGTGGTTCAGAATTGGTTCCATGATTTTTCCAGGGACTGAGGTGAGACTGACTGGCCTGTAGTTCCCTGGATCGTCCTTCTTCCCTTTTTTAAAGATGGGCACTGCATTAGCTTTTTTCCAGTCATCCGGGACCTCCCCCGATCACCATGATTTTTCAAAGATAATGGCCAATGGCTCTGCAGTCTCATCAGCCAACTCCTTTAGCACCCTCGGATGCAGTGCATCCGGCCCCATGGACTTGTGCTCATCCAGCTTTTCTAAATAGTCCCGAACTACTTCTTTCTCTACAGAGAGCTGGTCACCTCCTCCCCATACCGTGCTGCAGAGTACAGCTGTCTGGGAACTGACCTTGTCTGTGAAGACAGAGGCAAAAAAAGCATTGAGTACACTAGCTTTCTCCACATCCTCTGTCTCTAGGTTCCCTCCCTCATTCAGCAAGGCCCCACACTTTCCTTGACTTTCTTCTTGTTGCTAACATACCTGAAGAAACCCTTCTTGTTACTCCTAACATCTCCGGCTAGCTGCAACTCCAAGTGTGATTTGGCCTTCCTAATTTCACTCCTGCATGCCTGAGCAATACTTTTATACTCCTCCCTGGTTATTTGTCCACTCTTCCACTTCTTGTAAGCTGTTTTTTTGTGTTTAAGACGAGCAAGGATTTCACTGTTAAGCCAAGCTGGTCGCCTGCCATATTTACTTTTCTTCCTACACATCGGGATGGTTTGTTCCTGCAACCTCAATAAGGATTCTTTAAAATACAGCCAGCTTTCCTCGACTCCTTTTCCCGTCATGTTATTCTCCCAGGGGACCTTGCCCATCAGTTCCCTGAGGGAGTCGAAGTCTGGTTTTCTGAAGTCCAGGGTCTCTGTTCTACTGCTCTCTTTTCTTCCTTGTGTCAGGATCCTGAACTCGACCACCTCATGGTCACTGTCTCCCAGGTTCCCATCCACTATTGCTTCCTCTACTATTTCTTCCCTGTTTGTGAGCAGCAGGTCAAGAAGAGCTTTTCCCCTAGTTGGTTCCTCCAGCAGTTGCACCAGGAAATTGTCCCCTACACTTCCTGGATTGTTTGTGGGAAGAGTTTGGGGGAGTTCAGCTCCTGATTTTTATTTGACCTCCCTCCAGCACTTGTTTTGGTTTGGTCTTTCCTGTTCCATCCCTGTTTGAGGTGTCTGTCTCTGTCACAGCAGATGATGCAATGGTCCGTGAGAAAGAGGAGCGCAATTCTCAGCAGAAAAATGTTGAGCAAGTGGATAAACACGGAGCATTATCACAAAGATCGAAAAGGAATGTGTCCAGGAGTCCTGAGCAGGGAAACTCCTGGGAGATTCAGCACAGACCAGAAAGAGAGCAAGGAAACCAGCCAGGAGAAATTGGGTAAATTTATTTCCTGTTGGGGAACTCAGAAGGTCCTCATGGAAACCACAACACAACAGGAAATCCTTAGGCGAAAGAGAAAAAATACATGCACTGAGTGTGGGCAAAACTTCATTCACAGATCAAGCCTTTCTGTTCATCTGAGAATCCACACAGGGGAGAGGCCCTACAAATGCCCTGAGTGTGGGAAAACCTTCAATCGCAGTTCGCACCTTATTAGTCATCAAACAATCCACAGAGGGGAAAGACCCTACGAATGCAGTGAGTGCGGGAAAACCTTCAATCGCAGCTCAAACCTTATTAGCCATCAAAGAATTCACACGGGGGAGAGGCCGTATAAATGCTGTGAGTGTGGAAAATGCTTCACTAAGAGTTCAGCCCTTTCTCAACATCAGAGAATCCACACGGGGGAGAGGCCCTATGAATGCCGTGAGTGTGGGAAAACCTTCACTAACAGCTCACACCTTTCTAGACATCAGAGAATCCACACAGGGGACAGGTCCTACGAATGCAGTGACTGTGGGAAAAGCTTCCCACAAAGATCAGCCCTTTCTGTTCATCAGAGAATCCACACAGATGAGAGGCCCTATGAGTGCAGAGAGTGTGGGAAAAGCTTCACTCAAAGATCACCCCTTTCTGTTCATCAGAGAATCCACACGGGGGAAAGGCCCTATGAATGCAGAGTGTGTGGGAAAAGCTTCACTCAAAGATCAGCCCTTTCTGTTCATCAGAGAATCCACACAGATGAGAGGCCCTATGAATGCAGTGAGTGCGGAAAAGCTTCACTGACAGCTCAGCCCTTTCTAAACATCAGAGGATCCACACAGGGGAAAGACCCTACGAATGCCGTGAGTGTGGGAAAAGCTTCACTCAAATATCAGCCCTTTCTGTTCATCAGAGAATCCACACAGGGGAAAGACCCTATGAATGCCTTGAGTGTTGTAAAACCTTCAGTCGCAGCTCGCACCTTATTCGTCATCAAACAATCCACAGAGGGGAAAGACCCTACGAATGCAGTGAGTGCTGGAAAACCTTCAATCGCAGCTCGCACCTTATTAGCCATCAAAGAATTCACACGGGGGAGAGGCCCTATGAATGCAGTGAGTGTGGGAAAACCTTCTCTTGGCACTCAGTCCATGTTAGCCATCAGAGACTCTGCAAGAGAGATCAACATTGTAAAAATCTCTAGGGCTATCAATACTTTGTTTTTTAATACTTTTCCTGATTCCCACATAGTAACTTTTAAAGCTCTTTGAACTGTTTGCAGCACCATTATCCCTCAGCTTGTCCAGATGAGTGGCCCATTTTTGCCTTTTGCAGTTCGCCCTCTTTTGAGATGGACCTATTTGTCCTTTCTATTGTCCCACAAGTAACTGGAGTGTGCCCTTCCTATGAGGAACCAGGGAGCATCACGTTTATACCATTCCTCCTATTGCAAAGTTATTGTTAGAATCACCAGTGATACAGATTGTATCCTTGCCAGTTGTTCTCACGTTGCTCTGGGTTGTGCTGAAGAGCAGTTATGTTGGGAATTTTTCAAATTATATGTAAATGAAGAGGACAGGAGCAGGAAAAAAGTATAATTACAGCTTCTGTGACACTAGAAGGAGATGGGGTGACTCAAAGATTCCCTCCTTCCCTTCACTGCAGAACTGTTACCTTTTGCCTGAGCCAGGTAGAGTTTATCTTCGTCACATTCTATCCATCCACTTCTCAAAGTGTCATGTGATGAAGCATTCTCCGTTGTCTGTGCTTGCAGATGATGTTTTGACTTCTTTAATCCTATATCAGAGTTGCTATGACTGGAGATGAAAGTGTCAAAGACCTGGGAGGGGAATTCAAATGGATCCCAAATACAGTGTGATCATTTAGAGTTTAAATTCCAGGTTCCATCTATTGTAAATCCACTTCTAGCAAGAGGGCTGTTTTTCCCTCATTATGGGCATGCTAGGATACTAAAACATTTGTAAATAACATAACTGACTATTGAGACAGGGATGAGGGAAGCAGGTTTGAATGGATCAGAGGAGAATGTGATGGGAGACTCTCTTGTCCCAATTCTGAATAATCAGATGTAACCTGCTCTGGAATTTCACTTGACACTTTCTTTGTCATGTATTGTCTCTCTGTGATGTGGGTTTCTATCTTTCCTGAAGGCTGTTTGGTCACCCAATTGGATATTAGTTCTGCTTGATAGGATGTAGCTCAGATTTATTGAAGAATTTAAGACAATGACCCTTTGCTAAACTCCTCAATTATGATTTCAGCTTTGCTTTTTCCCCATCCCTCCATGATGACATGGAGAAAGTTGAAGTGCAGTTCTATCAACAGGAGAGAACTCTCTAATTTACTGGACAGGCTCACAAAGAAATAGCAGTGATTTAAAATCTCCACTCAGAAATGGTGAACAACAGCAGAACCCCAACTAACTGAAGGAAGTGCATCTGATCACAGTGTATTTCAGTTGTTTGGAGACAATATTGCCTTAATGATCTGGGAAGAGAATTCCATGGTAAGTGGTTTTGAACTAGGCAAAATGCCCGTGTGTCTGGTTCCCAGACCATTTGTAACCCAGGCCCTACAGAAGATCTCTCTAGCTAATCCTATGGTATGGGAAATGCAGCCCTTCATGACACAGATGTTGAGGAAATAGAAGTGAAGTTTTTGGTTGAATTTATCCTTTGTAGGTGCTAAAGATGTGTATAAAATGAAACCAGTGTTGAAAATGTAATAGCGTCAACAAAATAGCCATGTTTGAATAGAATCTCCGGCTCTGGTAACTAACGAAGATTCTGATCCAGGCCTGTATCCAGTCCCTTCCCTGAACCTGTGCCACTGAATTAAAGAAAAGCTGGGCATGTTTCAGGAAGCCATTCCTCATTAACACTGCTGAGATTTTAAGTGGTTTTGTAAAGTATTCTTCTTCAGAGAAGTGTAAATCTACCCTATCCAAAACCAAGGATTTGGAAAGAGCTGAGGTTGAAAGATTCCACACTCAGTTCTTGGTTTCCACCCCAGTAAAGGAAGCTATGGTGACCCAAGGAAAATTGTTTGTACAACTCCACTTCCTAGTTCAGTGTCACTGATTACACTTCCAAAGTATGCCAGAGTTAGATTGAGAACAGTCATCCTTCACTGTTTGGATGCAAAGAGAGTGCTTCATAGGACAGTCCTTCCCTGTGGATCCCAAACTGGCTGCCTGATTGGGTAACAAGGACTTTCAGGCTGTAGAAATGATGGTAACCAATGAGGCAACGCATTTGCCAGCCTCCAATTTCAGACTTCCAGATACACACATGTTGAGTCCTGATTCTATGGTTTTGTGTCTGACGCTGTGGCTACACAATTAAGCTGATGTTGGCACAGCTGCACCAATGTAGCTGCGCTGCTGTAGCACTGCTATAACAGATGCTGTAAGCCAATGAGAGAGATTTCTCCCATCGGACTTGATTAGTCCAGCCCCTGCAAGCGGCGGTGGCTATGTTGGCAGGAGAAGTTCTCCCGCTCATGTAGCACTATCTACACAGGGGGTTAGGGCTGTGTAACTACATTGCTCAGCTGTGTGGATTTTCACACCCTAAGCAATATAGTTATCCTGATAAATGTCTTTAGTGTAGACCAGAGAGGTTTCTCTTGTTTTTATGCATTTACATTACTTCTCTACCTCCTCCTACTTTGAAAGATTAAAAAGTGTGAAAAGAGAGGTATTTTTCTCCATAATGCAAACATTCCGACATAGAAGACCCCTTCTACCAACACACGTGGCTGAAGATCCTGAGATATATGAACTCACAGAAGTGGTTGGGACCGACGTTGGGACAAACCACAATAAGAACAAGGGTTCAGTTATTGGCAATGGGGATTAAAAGCAAACTAAGGGCTTGCTATACTTGTGAGTTGCAGTGCTGGTGGAGGCTTTCCAGTGCTGCAATTAGTAACTGTCCACACCTGCAAGGCACATCCAGTGCTGCAACTCCCTGGCTGCAGCGCTGGCTGAACACCTGGTCTGCTTGGAGTATAACGAGTGCAACGCTGGTGATCCAGCGCTGCTCATCAAGTGTGGACACACACCAGCGCTGTTGTTGGCCTCCAGGGTATTAGGAGATATCCCAGAATGCTTTAAAGTAAATTACTCTCTTTTGTTTTGTTATGCAGCCTCTCTTTGTTTTGTTGTGAACTCGGGAGCTTCTTATCTAAACAAACACAGCTCCTGTTTCCTGTGATCAATCTGTAAGTGACTGTGAACAATCAAATGAGAGAACCCCCTGCCTACCTCATTCACAGGGGTTGAGTGTTTGATGAGAGAAACGGGGGGGGGGGGGGAAGTCCGTGCTTCTTATCTGGTCTGCAGTCTGTTTGCAGAGTAAGGGGTTTGGAAAATTTTCTGATTTTCAGGGCAGGGAGCTAATACACAGTGTCGGCTCAAAAAATCCACACACTGTCTCTCTCTCTCTCCCTCCCCGGCTCCCTGTCACACTACACCCCACCCCCCTCTTTTGAAAAGCAGGTTGCTGGCACTTGAATGCTGGGATAGCTGCCCATAATCCATCACTCCCAACAGTGCTGCAAATGTGGCCACACTGCAGCGCTGGTAGCTGTGAGTGTGGCCACACACCAGCGCTGTTCCTACACAGCTGCACAACCAGCACTGTAACTCCCAGCGGTGCAACTCTCAAGTGTAGCCAAGCCCTAACATATATGAAAAGAATTTGTGAGCTTTGAATATGTTGTTGTTACCAATTAAAATGAAATTATAGGTGAAGTTATTGGTTAAAGAGTAAGAGACTGTGTGATAATGTGAATTATTTTGGAAAACTGAAAGTTGTCTTGTTTTTGTGTTTTTTTTAGTCATACAGGAAATGATGGCTAATCTTGAAAAGTTAATTAGATTTAATTTACCCTGGTTCCTCAACTGTTGCTACAGCTCTAGTACCCATCAATCCAAAAACTGAGAGAAAGGGAGAGTTCCAACCATTGTCCTTTTAGTATCTTATTGTTCCTCTCTCTGTTTTTTGTTCTGGCCTTTCTATTCTATCATTTTCTGCCTTTGTTTAGTGGTAACAGTTGGTTTCCATCACTCATGTTTTTGTTTAAATCTCTATCCATTGTGAAATAAATTTTTTGCTTGTTCGATAACTGTACTCAGGTGCTGTGTGAGATACAGTAGCAATGGTCCTCAGTGAAACTAGTAACCTGGGATACTTGGGGAAGAGAGGATCTGGGATTTCACCGAGTATCTGGTGATCTGGGCTGGACCCCAGAGGGGGACACATTGAAGGAACTCAAGGGTTAAGGTGGCTGCTGTAGCTCAGAGGAGGGTCCTTGATTTCCAGCAGGCTGGTGCGTTTGGTCACTAACATCCAGCTGCCAAATGCAAAACTCCCTCTTCCTTGTGGCAGGTGCCAACAAGGAGACTCACAGCCCTCAGCACCCTCAGAAGGGTCACACTGTGTCTCTGTGTTGACCCACCTGTCAAATTCACACAGGGAAAGCTCCCGATAGCATAAAACTCTGCCCTATGAAATCATGGAACATGTGCTCTTTGCTCTGTGAAAGCATGTAAAGAATCCAAGCGCTGGAGGACAGGGTTTGGGTCCAGAGTGACCTAGACAAATTGGAGGATTGGGCCAAAAGAAATCTGAGGAGGTTCAACAAGGAGAAATGCAGAGTCCTGCACTTAGGATGGAAGAATCCTATGCACTGCCACAGACTGGGGACTGAGTGAGTGAGGGGGGTTTGATAGCTGCCTTCAACTACCTGAAAGAGCAGCAGTGTGGGCTTTCTCCTTGCCACTTTTGCTGGGCTGGGCAGGCGTCCTGGAGGCCTTTCTAGAAGAGAACTGGGAACTGAGTTAGAAAAACCAATGTGAAAACCAGAACCTCAGGTCTAGACTCATTTATTTATAATAAATCTTCTATTCTAGTGTCACAATCAATACAATTGCTTCAGCCTGATAGTTGCCCAAAGGGAAAACTTAACTTCTTTCAAAGGGGAGTGGAGAGAAAACACTTTTCAGAGTCCAGGAGAGACAAGGCGGGTGAGGGTAAGAGCTTGCAGAGGACCAACCTCTGTTGGTGAAAGAGACAAGCTGTGGAGCTAACCCAGCACCCTTCTTCAGTTCTGTGTAGCCTGGAAGGTCGTCTCCTCCATAACCAGCAGTTAGAACATAAGAACAGCCACACTGAGTCAGACCAGTTCATCTAGCCCACTCTCCCGAAAGTGGCCAATGCCCGGCGCCCCAGAGGACCCCTGGGACCAACATGGATACAGCACCACCACAAACAAGGTTAAAAGTCAATGCACAGGGGAGAAGGATCTTGTGCTTCATTCCTTATGTGCTAGTCCCATCATGTGGCTATTTCCTTTTCTTCCTTTCTGTTAAAAGCTTTGGTGTTTTGCACAGAAACATTATTTCCCCAGGAGAGACCCAGGAGTGGGGGGCTGCATTCCTGTGCCAAACAGTCACTGGAAGGGGGCAGACAAAGGCCTTTAGGACGAGGCATCCGTCACTGTCAAAAGATATTCTCCCTCCTGCAGATCACTGGCAGCCTGAATTTGTTCCTTATCCTCCCAGAGTCTGGGGGCTGGAATCAGCACTACCCAGCCCCTCCGTATGTAGCAGGAACAAACACAAAACTGGTCTTTAAAACAAGCTGTCCCCTTCCTTCTCAGGGAAGATTTTTCTGTGATTGAAGTTGAGCTTCAGTTCCCCTCTCCTAGGGGCAGGGCAGGTGTGGGGCCAGCTCCCAGTGAGATCTGTTTTCACCTTTGCCCCCTTTCAGTCACTCTGGGATGGTAACTCTGCTCCCGGGGTCAGGCAGCTTCCAGCCCATCCACCCTGCTCACTAACTCTGTGGTCATGTGTCATCCCCTTTACCAGCACAGAGCCTGCAGGAAAGCTACTCCTGCCAGATGCATTGGTGGTATAGTGGTGTGCGTAGGTGCTTTCCAAGCAGTTGATCTGGGTTTGATTCCAAGCCAGTGCAATAATGGCTTTTCTCTTCTGTTGTTTCCTCATCTGGAAGTGGTTTCATTTCAGTCACATTGTGTTACAATCACATTATCTATAGAATGAGACAATAAATGTGTCGAAGTCCAGCAGGTCGTACAGGATGGAGGCACACAAGGGGCTGGAATGTGTCATCTGGGAAAGACAGAACACTTGGAAACCTGCATCTCCCATCCCCTGGCCTTGCGTGTTATGATTCCAGCTGCGTGAGCTGTTTGTAGGATGTTCCGGCATGATGGGGAAATGAAGTTTTGAGTCAGTTTTTGCTCCTGCAGGTTCCTTTGCTGTTACAATTATAATGACATGAACAAAAGGGAGGCACAATAAACATAACCCCCAAATTGCAATACAGGTGGGGAAATAGACGATCACGGTTAAGCCAAACACGTCAAAATAAAAATTAATACAAAAAAAGGGGAGGGGGAAGAGATCAGGTATGTGGAGATCCCCTTGATATTTCATCGCACATTGTTAGAATCAAAGTTCAGACTTGACACTGGAAAACCCGCAACTACCTGTCTCTCTGAACACCTGTGATGAGCCTGTGTCAGAGGACGTGTGACCCCGGTCAGAACCAGTCACCAGATCAATATGACCCTTTATGGGCGACTTCTCTGCCTACTCTGCAATTTACATCTCCCCTCTCCCCCTCCCCCCCCCCGCGCAAACAGGGTGGGGTACAGCTCTGACTGAGAGGCCTAACAGGAGAAATTTCAGCCCAAAGACAAATTTTGTGTGAAATGTTGAGAAATGAAGAGTCCCCCAAATCCCCAGAACTCTAGTGTCACCCTGTCATAAACAGATAGTTAAGGGTTAAAGTCTCTTTTACCTGTAAAGGGTTAACAAGCTCAGTAACCTGAGGAACACCTGACCAGAGGACCAATCAAGGGACAGGATAGTTTCAAATCTCTGTGGAGGGAAGGCTTTGTCTGTGTTCTTTGTTTGAGTTGTGTGCTCTCTTTGGATCTAAGAGAGGCCAGACATGTCTCCAAGTTCTCCTGGACTATTTCCTACTACCCAGTATAGTGAGTATTAGTTAAAAAGGCGGATTAGTCTTTTGAGTTGCTTTCTATATTTGCAATTGTGTGTTTGCTGGAGAAATATCTTTAGTTCTGTTGCTGTTACTTGGATTATTCTGAGAAGGAGGGAGGGGAAGTCGCTCCAGTTTTTATAAGTTAGACCCTGTATTTTTGCATCCTGGTAATACAGAGAGAGTGTACTTTTTTTTCTTTCTTTAATAAAATCTTTTCTTTTTAGAACTTGATTGATTTCTTCCCTTGTTTGGATTTTCAGGGGAAGGGGAGGGGGAAAAGTGAATCCCTCTTTGTTTGATTCAAGGAGTTTGAATCAAGGTATCTCTTTCCAGGACTAGGGAAGGGGAGGGAGAGGTGAGTCCCTCTTTGTGTTGAGTCAAGGATTTGACTCGGGGTGTAATCTCTCTGGAGCAGGCTGGAGAGAGGGAAGTGGGGGAGGGGAACTGGCTGTTTCTCTCTGGTGAGATTCAAGGGGTTTGAATCTGGGTTCCCCAGGGGAAGTTTGGGGGACAGGCAGTGTGTTACCCACTTTAAACTTAACTGGTGGCAGCGAGAACCAGATCTAAACTAGGATTTTAGTTTAGAGGAGTCCATGCAGGTCCCCATCTTGGAACCCAACAGCTCCAAGTGGGGGAGAAGACCTATGACACACCCCCATGGCACCAGCACAGGGAAACCAGTGAAATGAGGTTACAGAATACAAGGGGGGAGGCAGCAGGGAGAGAGGTGACAGGGAATCTCTCTTTTTCTTTCTCTTTTCACTTTCTTGTTCTTCTCTTTCCTTCCAGGAACCGCAGTCACAGCAGGGAGGGGTTTGTCTCCGTGTCTGTCATGGAGGTGGTGGAAGTGATGGATTCTGTGACTTCCTGCAACCTCTGTGACTTCTGCAGTGGCCACAGTGGCTGACTCCAGGGCCACTCAATCAACTGGCTCTGGGGACTGCCCAAATTTGACTCCTTCTGCCTATCTTCCTTTCCCCTCAGTGTCTTTCCTTCCCCATTGGGGACCTGCAGAGATGAACCCCAGTCAGTTTGTGTCACAGAGAGTCTGTATCTCCTAAGGAATGTGGGTGAAGGATTCCAGCTGAGAACTGAATTAACTCTGCTCACCTGGGTTAGAAACTTGTTTCTTTTGAGCAGATAGTGGGAAATGGGACATTAATTCAGACCCAGGAGGCAAGGCAGAGGCTTCATGATCTTGATCTCCAGGAAGGGAGAGAGGATCCTCAGGAAGGAGGAGAGCTTCCTTTAGTCTCAAGCTGGGGTCTCCTAGAAGTTGGAAAAGACACTTGGTCACTGAGGATCTCATGGGATCGTGCTGCTGCAGAGGCTCCAAAGTCCTGGGTGCTGGGAGGGTGTCACTGCACAGTCTGAAATGGAAAGGGGGAGGGATAGCTCAGTGGTTTGAACATTGGCTTCCTAAACCCAGGATTGTGAGCTCAATCCTTGAGGGGGCCACCTAGAGCAAAAATTGGTCCTGCTAGTGAAGGCAGGGGGCTGGACTCAATGACCTTTCAAGGTCCCTTCCAGTTCTAGGAGATTGGTATATCTCCAATTATTATTATTTTGTATTATAAGGGAGGACCCTGGAAGGGACGGGAAGGAACAGAAAATGGAGAGGAATGAAACAGAGCAAACCCCTCTTCTCTCTCCCCTCCCCGACCCAGCAAGAAATGTTATCAGTGGGGAAACTCCCCACCATAAACGGCAGAGAACACAGAGACATTCGCCTCACACTGAGCAGTAGGGTGACCAGACACCAAGTGTGAAAAATCAGGGACTTTCACCAGCTGCCTTGGTGGTATAGTGGTGAGCATAGCTGCTTTCCAAGCAGTTGACCTGGGTTCAATTCCCAGCCAATGCAGGGATGTGATGTTTCCTCTCCTGGGAATTGGTTAAGTTTCAGTCACTGTACCGCTTTATCAAGGGAATAAGAGAATCAATGTCCCACCTCCTACCAGATCATTAAACACACAGGGGACAAAGAAAGGGGCAATACTGTAAAATGAGCAGTTGGAGTCATCCAGGTATTATGATGTTTGGTTTATATTTAAAAAAAATCCTTTACTTCCCTCTCCCTGTTAGACTCAGAACCTTTAAGGTCAGAAGGGAGCAGTGTGATCATCTTGTCTGACCTGCTGCACCTGGCAGGCCAAAAGACCCCACCCACCCACTCCTGGAATAGACCAGGGAGGGGAGGCAGCTCCGTGCTCTGCCCCTACCCCAGGCAGCACATGGAGGCCCTCTGCTCCCCTCCCCCCACAACGGGTGTGCAGAGATGTGCCAGCAGCACTAAGGTGGCTCCCTGCCCACTCTACCTCCGTCCCTCCGTGCCGCTCCCAGAAGTGGCTGGCATGTCCCAGCATCCCCTGGGGCGGGGGGAGTGTCTCTATGTGCTGCCCCACCCTGAGTACCAACTCTGCAGCTCCCATTGGCCAGGAACTGCAGCCAATGGGAGCTCAGGGGTCAGCGCCTGCAGGCAGTGGCGCATGGAGACCCCCTGGCCCTGCCCACCTAGGAGCTGCTGCTGGAGGGTTGTGTGTACCGGTCACTTTGGGAGCTGCAGTGCCCGGGCTAAGCACCACCCCTCCTGCACCCGAACCCCCTCCCCCAGCACAGAGCCCGCACCCCACACCCAAATCTCCTCCCAGAGCTTTGCTTGTCGTCCTTTCACCAGAACCATCCTTCCTCTCCTGGGATCCAAGTAGCCACCCCTGGGAAGCCAAGAGGCAGGCACAGGATTCTGCCTCCCAGCAGCCAAACCGCACCTCCCCAGGCTTTTCAGAACGAATGGTGACGCTCTACTAACCCCACTGAGCCGCACTGAGGCGCTTAGCTTCTGCCCTGCCTTCCTCAGCTCGACTTTCCTCTTTTCCCCCATTCCCGCCTCACTTCCTCCTTTGGCAAGTCACGCAGAGGAGGCCAGCAGGAAGAGCCGGCCTCCACCAGCCAACCTCCCAGGGCAGAGGAGGCCAAGCCACAAGGCTCCAAAAGGTGACTCGCACAGATCCTCTAGTTTTCCCCTGCTGAGGCCAAGGCTTTTTCTCAGTTCATTTCACCACCCTCTGTCCTGCAGGGGTAGGGGTTATCGCTGGTGTTACCCAAAATTGGGCCAGCTACTAAGTGTAGGGAGGACTAATGACCCCCCAGACTTTGGTAGAAAGCAGCACATTTGTTATATTGATAGCTAAGCTCAAAAGAAGGCGGGGTCACACTCACACTCCCATACTCACGCTCCCAGGACT
The DNA here is from genome assembly GCF_016161935.1 of Mauremys reevesii. Taxonomy (NCBI): domain Eukaryota; kingdom Metazoa; phylum Chordata; order Testudines; family Geoemydidae; genus Mauremys; species Mauremys reevesii. The sequence goes on along the minus strand of NC_052636.1, from coordinate 20,424,284 downwards.
GGCTCGGCACTGGAGATGTCAGGATTTTGCAAGGTAAGTGTCCCCCAGCGCCGCGATGGACGGTGCGATGAAGGTAAGTCTTCCCGAGGCGCGATGGAATGTAACACAGCGAACCACTGGCCAGGCGGTCGGGGTGAAGGGCATTCACTGGAGGTACAAGCTTGTGAGTGACTCCTGAGCACAGGGCCCCTTCCCCTTAAGGACCTGCTCCTCATGGCCTGCGACTGGAGATGACTTGGCTGCATCCGGTGGGTCACACTCCACCTCAGCCAGTGTCCATGCAGTGTCCCTGCTCTGGGTGTGTGAGTGCTGCCTAATGAGAGTCCCAGACACCTTGTCTACCTGGAAGCTCTTCTGATCTTCAACCAGCCCATTCATCCCACAAGCATTGCAGGAGGGAGGGGTGGGGAAAAGCCACTTCACAGGCATTCAGAGAGGGAGAGGAGACAAAAGTGAGGGGAGAGGGGGACGGATAACAGACCTTTGGAGCATAGAAATCACTGCTGTTCCTACAACAGCAGGGACAGGCCACTAGAAGCTGAGAAAATGAAGCCATCATGTTTGTGCCTGACTTTGAACCAGGGACCTTTTGGGTGTTAGACAAATGTGATAACCACTACACTACAGAAACTCCATCACAAGGCTGTGCCCCTCCCTTCATAAGAACATAAGAATGGCCATACTGGGTCAGACCAAAGGTCCATCCAACCCCATATCCTGTCTGCCAACAGTGGCCAATGCCAGGTGCCCCAGAGGGAGTGAACCTAACCGGTAATGATCAAGTGATCTCTCTCCTGCCATCCATCTTCATCCTCTGATGAACAGAGGCTAGGGATACCATTCCTTACCCATCCTGGCTAATATCCATTAATGGACTTAACCTCCATTAATTTATCTGCAAAAAAAACAAGGAGAACATATGGCACCTTAGAGACTAACAAATGTATTTGAGCATAAGCTTTTGTGGGCTAAAACCCACTTCATCGGATGCATGCAGTTAAAAATACAGTAGGAAGATATATATACACACAGAGAACGTGAAAAAATGGGTGTTGCCACACACACTATAACAAGAGTGATCAGTTAATGTGAGCTGTTATCAGCAGGAGAAAAAAACCTGGTGTTGGGAGGGGAACAGGAGAAAGGACAAAGGAAGCAAGAGATGAAGAGAAAAGAGGGATCAGACAGTGGATGGAGCAAGAGGTGAAACAAAAAGGACAAACCCTTATGTCCCCAGTGATTCTAAGGGACAAAATCCCAGGTGCAGAATAAAATTCTGCCTCCTTAAGCTCGTGTTTTCCATGCCTAGAATTCAACTGTCACCAGATGGACCAGACTGAACAGGTTTCAAACCTCCAGGAGGCTCTTACCTTCTAAACAGGGACGGCTGTTTTCTAGTAAAATCACTAAAAGGGAAGGAGAAAACTCGAAAGAGGTTCCTCCTGGCGCTCACGTCCGTGAACCCGAATACTCTCTCAGTCCTCAAAGAGAGACCTGGAGAAGGAGACTTGCTGAAGCAAAGCCAAAGGGGTCTCTGAGGTTTCCCTGGCCCCTCGCCCCTGTCCTGCCTGGCTGATGTCAGCATCTCTCTGTGAGGTCACCACCTCCCCACCGCCTTGGACCAATAGGCTGAGGTCCTGCAAAAGACCTTTGTGATGTCACTGCCACACCCTCCCTTGCTGTGCCAATGTCCTGCCCCTGGCCAGGCACTTTGGAGGTTTGAGCTACTCCCTGTGGATCACCCCACTCAAGGAGCGTTCGTTCTAGGCAGCAAGCCGGCTAGACAGGGAAACATCAGACGCTGCTCCCAATGCTACACTCAGTTTTTCAGAAATGAGTCGACTTTATGGCCAGAAGAGACCATTAGAGCATCTAATCTGACCCCCTGCATATCACAGGCCTCCTGTAGGACACAATAGTGAGTTTATTACGCAGGGTCCACCCCTCCCTCACTGTGAATAGTACATGAACCAGCCCTGTAATGGAGCTGAGATTTCCCAAGAACTTCAAGCAAAATACTCCAGTTTCATAAAACAGATTTATTAACTACGGAAAGATGGAGTTTTAAGGATTATAAGTGGTAGGCATAAAAGATCAAAGTAAGTTACCATGAAAATTAAAGCTAAATTCACAATCTAAACTTTACATCTTATTACACTAGGCCGTAGTTCGGTTATGCCACAGGAAGGCTTAATGCTCAAGCTGCAGCGCATGCTGGGCAGGCTCCCCCTGGCAGGAGAGAAGAAGAAGACTGGGCCCCTGGAGGGGCAGGCTGGGGCTTCCTGGATCCCATTTGCTCACAGCCAGCACCCTGCCCCCACTCCCAAGTCATTAATGGCTCCCCCAGGTCAGCCAGAATGGAGCAGCGGTTTTCACTGCACCAAGTCCACTTATGGCTTACAGGCAACTCCCAGACCCACCATCTCGGCCAGAAAGGAGCCCACTCAGCCTCGCGATTGCTGCATTTCCTTCCCCAGAACCCCGCTTCTCCTGGGCTGCAAGGAGCCACCCTGGGAAGCCAAGAGGCAGGCACAGGATTCTGCCTCCCAGCAGCCAACCGCACCTCCCGGCTTTGCAGAACGAATGGTGACGCTCTACTAACCCCACTTAGCCGCAATGACGTGCTTAGCTTCTGCCCTGCCTTCCTCAGCTCGACTTTCCTCTTTTGCCCCATTCCTGCCTCACTTCCTCCTTTGGCAAGTCACGCAGAGGAGGCCAGCAGGAAGAGCCGGCCTCCACCGGCCAACCTCCCAGGGCAGAGGAGGCCAAGCCACAAGCCTCCAAAAGGTGACACGCCGCACTCCTCTAGGTTCTCCAGCCTGATGCCAAGGTGCTTTCTCCACTGCTGTCAGCACCCTCTGTCATGCAGGGTTTGGAGTTATCCCAGGGACAGGCCAATAGGAGAAGGAGGAGCGTCTTCCTGAACAGCAAGGGGATCTGGCAAAAGGAAGCCAGCATGTTTCTGCCTGGTTTTGAACCAGGGACCTTTTGCGTGTGAGGCAAATGTGATAACCACTACACTACAGAAACTCCATCTACTTAGCTGTTGCTCATCCTCGGACAGACCGATGGACAAACCTAGAGAAAGTGGTGGCAGCCCTTCAATAGGTCAGCTGGCAGAGCAGAGGACTGGAGCAGGCACTCAGGAAGTCGTCCTTACGTCGCCCTTGTGACTCCAGCTTGACGGAGAGCTTCTTTTTCTTCCCCTTGCTGACAAAGAGCAAGAGAAGAATGAAAGGTCAGGTGGGCCAACTCGGTGCAGAAGCCCATGCTGCCTTTTCCAGCTGCATAGCCTGAAATGAGGGACTCATGGCAGTTAAAGGCACTGCTGCACCTTCAGAAAACATCCTACCCGTGCACAAAGGAGGACAGAAGAGCCTGTTAGTCTAGCACGCTCCCAACTGAACTACTTCAGCAGTGCTCAGTTTCTTTTTGGCCTCCTGCTTTTCTGTCTGGGATGTTTTTGTCAGCTGTGGCACAGAAAAAGGACGTCATTGCGAGCGGCCCATGAAGACAAGATTCACTTTTCCTTCCTTGCTCGGCTTTACTTGCTTCCCCGCCCTATTCCTGCCTTAGTTCCTGGGTTACCTGAAGGCGACGGGGGGCCAGCAGTACCAGGAGGAAGTTGGGCAGCTAGACCCTGGTGGCAAAAGTCCTGCCGCCACTTGCCACCCCACTCTCTTCTCCCAGCGTCACATATTGGCCACCAGGGACTTGGGGCCCAGCAGCGCAACGGAAGGCAGTGGACAGAGCCACCCTCGCCTTGAAGCTCCGGCTCATTAAACCACATCTTCAGTCGCTGATGGCCAATGAGAGACTGACATCGCTTGCTATTTTAGCACTTAAAATGCCATTGGCCAATCTTTGGATCTCTGTAATGTTGCGCTTCAGTTCATGGGGGAAAGGTGAGAGAAGCGACCTTTCAACTAAAGGCCTGGGGTTAACATCCTAACGCTGTCTCCTACTGTAACACTATTTAATACCGCCCACCCTGTGCTAGTGACAGTTCCATTCTAGATGTTAGTACATTTCAGTTACTGTCAAAATTAAAAAGTTTCTATATGCTTAAAGAAAATGCATTTGTTCTATTTGCTTATATATGGCATGAATAAATACAGGTTTACAGAACCTAGCCTGCAAATTTATCATCTTATATGACAGAGAAAATCATGCATCGAAATTGTGCATCAAAATCATGAGCTGAGCTACAAATGCAATGAAAAATAAGATATTCAAAATTTTAACATATGGGGGGGGGGCAGCGAAGACACGTCTTGCCTGGGAGAGGCACTTGGTCTAGGGGAGGCCCTGCCAGGGAGAACAGGAGTTAGTGTCAGACGCCTATTTCCAGGCTGTTATCTGTGGGCGCCCTGCTCTGGGGGAGGTATCGCGGTAGCCCAGACTCAGGGCTGGAACAGGCCCCAGATTGAGGGGGTGGCTGCAGGGTTTGCAGAGCTCTGATGTCTCAGACAATGTGTCTCTCCCAAAGCCTCAGATCTGCGTCCCCAGAAGGCTCCTGCGCTGCCTCCGCTCCTTTCACAGTCTATAGCAAGGAGCAGCAGCAAGGGTCAGGGATGAGCCATAGGGCACTAGGTGGGGGGCAGAGGCTTCAGGAGCCCAGAGTGTTTGCCTGTCTGGGCATTTTGGCTGAGACCTCAGGGACACCTTGTGAGGCAGAATCCCAGGCATCTGTATGAAAGGAGCATAAGGACATAAGGACGTACGAACGGTCAGACTGGGTCCATCTAGCCCAGTATCCTGTCTTCCCATAGCGGCCAAAGCCAGGTGCCCCAGAGGGAATGAACAGAACAGGGAATCACCAAGTGACCCATCCCCTGTCACCTATTCCCAGCTCCTGGCAAACAGAGACTAGGGACACCATCCCTGCCCATCCTGGCTCAGAGCATGTCCTCCATGAATCGATTTAGCTCTTTTTTGGAACCCTGTTATAGTCTTGGCCTTCACAACCTCCTCTGGCAAGGAGTTCCGCAGGTTGACTGTGTGTTGTGTGAAAAAATACTTCCTTTTGTTTGTTTTAAACGATCTGCCTATTAATTTCATTTGGTGACCCCTAGTTCTTGTGTGATGAGAAGGAATAAGTAACACTCCTTATTTACTTTCCCCACACCAGTCATGATTTTATAGACCTCTAGCATATTTCCCCTTAGTCATCTTTTCTCCAAGCTGAAAAGTCCCAGTCTTATTATTCTCTCCTCATATAGCAGAAACTCCATACCCATTTCTGAACCTTTTCCAATTCCAATACATCTTTTTTAAGATGGAGCGACCATATCTGCACGCGTATTCAAGATATGGGTGCACCATGGATTTATACAGTGGCAATAAGATTTCCTCTCTTATTCTCTATCCCTTTCTTAATGATTCCCAACATTCTGTTCGCTTTTTGCCTGCCACTGCACATTGAGTGGATGTTTGCAGAGAACTATCCACAGTGACTCCAAGATCTCTCACTTGAGTTGGAACAGCTATTTTACATCCCATCGTTTTATATGTGTAGTTGGGATTATGTTTGCCATTGTGCATCACTTTGCATTGATCAACATTGAATTTCATCTGCCATTTTGTTGCTCTTTCACCTAGTTTTGTGAAATCTCTTTTTAGCTCCTCCCAGTCTGCTTTGGATTTAACTATCCTCTGTAGTTTTGGATCATCCGCAGATTTTGTCACCTCGCTGTTCAGCAGATCGTTTATGAAGATGTTGACTAGTCCCAGTACAGGCACCACTAGTTACCTGTTTGCATCCTGAAAACTGTCCATTTATTCCTACCCTTTGTTTCCTGGTTTTTAACCAGTTATTGATCCACGTGAGGACCTTCCAGAAGTGAACGTAAGCTGGTACATTCCAGTATGGGGTACTGGCAAGAGCAGGTACGCTGTGCCAGCCCAGCCCGGCTTCCCCAGGCTGGTGATTTAAAGGGCCCAGGGCTCCCTGCAGCCTCCCAAGCCCCCCTGGTGGAGCCCCGGGGAGCAAATCCCTGCCCTGGAATGCTGCTCTCTCCCGCGCTACGAACACAGAGCAGGGGCGGCGGGAGCTTCCTTACAGTGGAGGGGTCACTATTGTCTGAACTGTGGCACTCCCATGAAAACCCTTCCCCAAGGACCCACACTCACACCACCTCTCCCCCCGAGGCCACACCCACAGAATGCCTCTCCCCCCCCAAGACTCCCCCTTTCCCCCCTCCATCATTTGTCCTAACAGCCAGTTAAGAGTGGTGGAGCCAAGGCCCTCTAAACCCCCTGTTCCAGCACCCCTGACACAGAGCTCAGCAGCAGCAGTGTGTGTGTGCGTGTGACAGAGGCTGCTGTGCTGAGCTGAGCCAGTGAGAGAAGCGGGGGCTGATGTTGGGGCTGCCCCCTCCCCCTGCCTCAGGCCTGGTTGCTTGCAGCAGCTGTCTGAACATAGAGACAGTGTGCGACACACTCCCTCTCCCCACACACACACACCCTCTCCCCACACACACACACACTCTCTACCCCGCCACGCACACTGCAGTTGAAAAGCAGCTGGCAATCTAGTAAGCAGCCCATGGAATGGTGGGATAGAGAAACCGGCATCATGTGATGCTGTACCGGCCCATGAGGCATTGCAAACCCTTCCCAAAGCACCCTGCAGCCAGTTGCACAGCTACCCACAGTGCACTGCTCTCTGTGGCCATCCAAGGTTCTAGCGTGGATGTGCTCTGGTGACACAAGGGGCATAGTGTGGACATGCAACAGCTATTTAATTAAAACACTTTAAAGCCGCATTACCCAATAGTGTGTAGACAGCTTGAGAGTGAGACAAGACCCAGCTCTCTTGAAACTAAAGAAGCCCAACTTTCTCCATAGTTGGCAGGATTCCAACCTGCGCAGGGAGACCCCAATGAATTTCTAGTCCACCGCCTTAACCACTCAGCCACAACTACTTAGTTGAGCTGTGTCACTCACTGCACTCTAGTTCTGTTCTCACTGAGTGATCAATTCCAGTTGTTTCCTCAGACCAGCTCCCCCAGCCCACACACTGCTGTACCCTCGTGTAAGTGTGTCCATGGCTGAACTGCAAGAATTCCTGCTCATTTCCCTTCTTGCTGGAGCATGAGGAGAGTGTGTTTGTGGTCAATGACGTTGCTGTAGATTGTTGTCCATTTCCTGCCTTGATCATTCAGACAGTCCCTTTCCTGCCATATTCCCAGCACATCAGTGATCGCAATAGCAGGGGGCAGGTTTTCTCTGGGGCACTGAGATTTGTCAGGGGGTTGGTGGCTCCTTTCTTTCCTCACCCTGGAGTAAACTCAGCTTTTAATTCCATCCTTGATGTTTCAAGGAATAACAACAGACGACCGAGGAAAGAGGTGGACAAGTGGGTCTCAGGGAGGGGCAAAGAGGTGGGGTGGTGGACAGGGCCGGTCAGGGGAGGGGGTAGAGAGGTGTGAGCGCTGGGCAGGGTGGGTCTCAGGAGAGGCAGAGAGGTGCAAGTGGTGGGCAGGGCTGGTCTTAGGGGAGGGGCAGAGAGGTGGGGGCGATGGGCAGGGAGGGTCTCACGGGAGGGGCAGAGAGGTGGGGGCGGTGGGCAGGGCGGGTCTCACGGGAGGGGCAGAGAGGTGGGGGCAGCAGGCAGGCCTTGGGGTAGGGGGTGGAGAGACACAAGGAGGCCTTCAGGGAGGAGAGGAGCAAGCGGAAGGTGGACCAGCAGGCCTCAGCCACAGTGGAAGAGCGGGGCTGGGAAGTGGTCAAATGGGAGTGAGGACGGAGCACAGGTGGGGCCTGAGAGGGAGGAGAACGAGTCAAGGAGGTGTAGGGGGCAGGGCCACCCAGAGGATTCAGGGGGCCTGGGGCAAAACAATTTTGGGGGCCCCTTCCATAAAAAAAAGTTGCAGTACTCTAGAATCCTGTATTCACATGGGGGCCCTGCAGGGCCTGGGGCAAATTGCCCCACCTGCCCCCGCTCTGGGTGGCCCTGCCCTCAGCCTCTCCTCGTAAGTCCCCTGCCCCCTAATCATTTTTGTTGCCCTCCCCTAGACTCTCTCCAATTTGTTTCTGTAGTGGGGGGGGGGGGGCGAAAACTGGACGCAATGCTCCAGATGTGGCCTCACCAGTGCCGAATAGAAGGGAATAATCACTTCCCTCGATCTGCCGGCAATGCTCCTACTAATCCAGCCAATACGACCAGGTGCCCATATTGAATGCAGACCCAGCAATATTTGATAAATTGGTTACTGTCCATTCAGGAGGTTATTTCCCAGCTATTCATAAATAATGAAGATGCTCTAAGTGGAGGGGAGAGAGCTGTCCCGTCTATGTAGTTAATCCATCTCCCCGAGAGGTGGTAGCTATGTCACTGGGGGAAGCTATGTGGGTGGGTGTGCAAGCTGTGGTGTTTACATGGATCTATAAGTTTAATCAAACCCCATTTTTAAAAGCACTGTGGTCTGGGAACAGAACAGGAGATCCCTGAGGCAGGGCCTGTCCTTCAAAATCTTTAAGATCTCTGACTTACCTACACAGCAGTCATGGGGGTATAGCTCAGTGGTCGAGTGTTTGACTGCAGTTCAAGTGGTCCTTGGTTCAAATCCAAGTGCCCCCTTACAAACCTCTTCCTTCAACAAAAATAATGGCATTTCCATTATGTTCAGGAGTTCCACTGAATAGGGATCCCTGAAATGAATAGAAACACTCAATGTTTTCCTGTGCAAATGCATAAAAACCTAGCAAACGTGCCTTCACTGAAATCAGTTCCAATCCTCTAAAGGATTAAAGAATCCTTATTGAGGTTGCAGGAAAAAAAAACCCCATGTGTAGAAAGAATAGTAAATATGGCAGGCGACAAGCTTGGCTTAACAGTGAAATCCTTGCTGATCTTAAACACAAAAAAGAAGCTTACAAGAAGTGGAAGATTGGACAAATGACCAGGGAGGAGTATAAAAATATTGCTCACGCATGAAGGAGTGAAATCAGGAAGGCCAAATCACACTTGGAGTTCCATCTAGCAAGAGATGTTAAGAGTAACAAAAAGGGTTTCTTCAGGTATGTTAGCAACATGAAGAAAGTCAAGGAATGAGGGAGGTAACTTACTGAATGAGGGAGGTAACTTAGTGGACAGAGGATGTGGAAAAAGCTAATGTACTCAATGCTTTTTTTTGCCTCTGTCTTCATAAACAAGGTCAGCTCCCAGACTGCTGCACTGGGCAGCACAGTATGGGGAGAAGGTGACCAGCCCTCTGTGGAGAAAGAAGTGGTTCAGGACTGTTTAGAAAAACTGGACGAGCACAAGTTCATGGGGCCGGATGCGCTGCATCTGAGGGTGCTAAAGGAGTTGGCGGATGTGATTGTAGAGCCATTGGCCATTATCTTTGAAAACTCATGGCGATCGGGGGAGGTCCTGGATGACTGGAAAAAGGCTACTGTAGTGCCCATCTTTAAAAAAGGGAAGAAGGAGGATCCGGGGAACTACAGGTCAGTCAGTCTCACCTCAGTCCCTGGAAAAATCATGGAACAGGTCCTCAAGGAATCAATTCTGAACCACTTAAAGGAGGGGAAAGTGATCAGGAACAGTCAGCATGGATTCACCAAGGGCAAGTCATGCCTGACTAACCTAATTGCCTTCTATGAGGAGATAACTGGGTCTGTGGATGAGGGGAAAGCAGTGGATGTGTTATCCCTTGACTTTAGTAAAGCTTTTGATACAGTCTCCCACAGTATTCTTGCAAGCAAGTTAAAGAAGTATGGGCTGGATGAATGGACTATAAGGTGGATAGAAACATGGCTAGATCGTCGGGCTCAATGGGTAGTGATCAACAGCTCCATGTCTAGTTGGCAGCCAATTTCAAGTGGAGTGCCCCAAGGGTCGGTCCTGGGGCCGGTTTTGTTCAATATCTTCATTAATGATTAGGAGGATGGCGTGGACTGCACCCTCAGCAAGTTTGCAGATGACACTAAATTGGGAGGAGTGATAGATACGCTGGAGGGTAGGGATAGGATACAGAGGGACCTAGACAAATTAGAGGACTGGGCCAAAAGAAACCTGATGAGGTTCAACAAGGACAAATGCAGAGTCCTGCACTTAGGACAGAAGAATCCCATTCACTGCTACAGACTAGGGACCGAATGGCTGGGCAGCAGTTCTGCAGAAAAGGACCAAGAGGTTACAGTGGACGAGAAGCTGAATATGAGTCAACAGTGTGCCCTTGTTGCCAAGAAGGCTAAAGGCATTTTGGGCTGTATAATTAGGGGCATTGTCGGCAGATCGAGGGATGTGATCATTCCCCTCTATTAGACATTGGTGAAGCCTCATCTGGAGTACTGTGTCCAGTTTTGGGCCCCACACTACAAGAAGGATGTGGAAAAAGTGGAAAGAGTCCAGCAGAGGGCAACAAAAAATGATTAGGGGGTTGAAGCACATGACTTATGAGGGGAGGCTGAGGGAACTGGGCTTGTTTAGTCTGCAGAAGAGAAGACTGAGGGGGGATTTGATAGCTGCTTTCAACTACTTGACAGGGAGTTCCAAAGAGGATGGATCTAGACGGTTCTCAGTGGTAGAAGATGACAGAACAAGGAGTAATGGTCTCAAGTTGCAGTGGGGGAGGTTTAGGTTGGATATTAGGAAATCTTTTTCATTCAGAGAGTGGTGAAGAACTGGAATGGGTTACCTAGGGAGGTGGTGGAATCTCCTTCCTTAGAGGTTTTTAAGCTCAGGCTTGACAAAGCCCTGGTTGGTATGATATAGTTGGGGATTGGTCCTGCTTTGAGCAGTAGATTGGAGTAGATGACCTCTTGAAGTCCCTTCCAACCCTGATATTCTATGATTCTATGATTAGATGCTCTAATGGTCTCTTCTGGCCATAATTTCTGAAAAACCTGAGTGTAGCATTGGGAGCAGCGTCTGATGTTTCCCTGTCTAGCCGGCTTGCTGCCTAGAACAAACGCTCCTTGAGTGGGGTGATCCACAGGGAGTAGCTCAAACCTGCAAAGTGCCTGGCCAGGGGCAGGACATTGGCCCAGCAAGGGAGGGGTGTGGCAGTGACATCACAAAGGCCTTTTGCAGGACCTCAGCCTATTGGTCCAAGGTGGTGGGGAGGTGGTGACCTCACAGAGAGATGCTGACATCAGGGAGGCAGGACAGGGGCCAGGGAAACCTCCCCCTCACACCCTCCTGCTGCCCGAGCTCTGGGCCTCCCACACGTGCACCCCCCTGCCACTCCACCCCGGGGCTCTTCCCCCCACCAACCCACACCCCCCTGCCATTCCAGCCCTGGGCTCCCCCCCCCCACATCCTGTGCTGCCCCAGATCTGGGCTCTCCCCATACCCCCCACCAATGCACCCCAACCCCCACACTCCCAGCCGCCCCAGGCCTGGGTGTTCCCCCCACCACCTGCACCCTCCTTCCACCCCAGCCCTGGGTCACTGGTATCTCGCTCCCAGGATGGGTCATTCAGCAGGAATTTTGGATGTGCCCAGAACATTTATTATTATTTTATTATTTATTTTATTTAACACAGACAGGACTGGTTCCCATATGGTTACAGAACTGCAGTAAAATGGAACAATTTTCAGCTTGTGTGATTGGAGGATACCTGGATGCATATTATACGATTGTCCTCCATAAATGAGGAAAAGTTGAGGTGCCTTTATTATTCTTTGTTTTTATGGGGAATTTGCCACTGCAATATCACTGTCTTCCTTTCAAACAAACAAAACTAGAAAAAAATGGCAATGGCTGTTGAAAATAGCAATTCCAGTCCTAATAACCCCTGGGAAGCATTTCTTGCTCAATTTTATCCTACTTTTTGTACAGCAAATAACAGTGGATCAGTATATTTCATTTGGGAGAAATGAAGTAACAGCTGCCCAAATTGAGCTCGAGCACTCCTGAATTTTGAGGTGTTCAGATCTGGAAGGCAGGTGCTAGATTCTCTTTCTGAACATTAGCTAAATTTGGAAAGGAAAAGTCAATTTCTGCTTCCATGACTCAGAAGGAAATCCTCCTATGTGCCTGGTACTGTATCTAGATGTAAGTGGGGACTGGTCCTGCTATTGTGGGGAACTTTCCTGGCTTCTGCACTACCCCGGTGAAGTGGGCTGGCAAAAGGATCTGAGTCCTCGCTCCCACTTCCTTTACCCAGAGGCCTCCCTGCCCTTGAGGACTCCCCTGCCACTCTCCTGTCTGGCAGAGTCCTCGTAACCCCAACAAGGCTGGGCCCAGGATTCCTGGGAGGGCTCAACCCCCAACCCTGCTGTGGTCACCCAGGACAGGGGCTAGGGTGTCCCTCTCTTTGCACTGCGCACCTCCCTGACCCACTGATCACATCATACAATTTAAAGCAAATACAAGTTATTTAATTAACAATAAAATTTAAAAAATAAGAAAAAATGGGAAAGGTTAAAGGAAAACACATCACCTCGCTCTGTGGCAGGGACCATCACAAAAAGTGTCTCTGGACATCAGGGCACTTCACAGTCTGTTCCTTGTTGGTCCCAGGCCACCTCCTCAGGCCCTGGCTGTGCTGCAGGGACGCTGCAGGTCGGACACTCGTTCCGGCGGTGGCCACACACTCTCAGGCTCTGGGTGGCAGGACCCTTCTCCCCAGCATCACCCCCGCCCTGTCAGGGTTACGATCCCCCTCCAAGTCTGGCCTTCAGGGCCTCTTGGCTGAGGCGTCTCCCTGTGCTGGGCCCACTGCCCAGGGTCCCCCTCGCTCTCCCCAGCTGCTCACCGCACCCAGCTCCGGACTGCTCCAGCTCCGCTCTGCCTCAGCACGGCTGCTGCTGCTGCTCTGCCTTCAGCTCTCTGGGCTGCTTGTCTGGCCTCTCTGGCTCCAGTTGTTACAGCTCTGCTCCCAGGGCAGGGCTGCTCTCTCTGGGCTGTGCTCTGGCTTTGGGGCTGCAGCTCTGCTACCATCAGCTCAGCTTGGGCCCCCTGCTCTCTCCTTAGCTCGGCCCCACTCCATGTGACTCAGACAATTCCAGCTCACAGGGAGGATGGGACCCCCCTGGCCTCCTGACTCCTTGAATAGCCTGCCCGCCCTGTCAATCAGGCTGACCTGGAGTATTGGTCTCTCCACATTGTTCCTGGGGACTGTCAGTCTCAGGCTCCTGATTTCCCATCGACCCCTCCCTTTTTAGTGCTGGGAGCAAGCAACCAAACACCCCACTGAATGTTAATAAGGGGGCAACAGTCCCCTTACATAAAGCATCTAAATCCCCTGGGCACAGCTCGCCAGGGCACAGCTTGGGAGCTGCACTGGGAATAGATCCTGCAGGAAATCCCTTCCCCCCCCTCTGCTAGCTTGTGTTTTGTTACAGCCCTGGAGATAATCCCGCTGCCTGCACGTGTTCCGCAGAGAACAGAGGAGCAAATTCTCTCCCTGTTCCCCCTTCCACAGCCATTAAAGGAAGGAATAAACCCCCAGCAGCTCCCTGCCCCCACAGAGTCCCCCCCGTAAGGAGAGAGATGTGCAGTGACTAGGGCTCCAGCTCAGCATCACCAGGTTTATATAACTTTTGGTGATGCCCAGAACTGGTCCAAGTCCTGCCCGTCCTTCCTCGCCCCCACCCCCAAAGCTGTGGGAGGGAGTTTGGGTACATGAGGTGCAGGCTCTGGGCTGGGCAGCGGGTTGGGGGGCAGGGGAGGCAGGAGGTGGACCCTGGGAGGGAGTTTGGATGTGGGCTCTGGGCTGGGGCAGGGAGTTGGGGGGCAGTGGTGGGCTCTGGGAGGGAGTTTGGGTGTGGGCGGGGTGTGGGATCTGGGCTGTGGCAGAGGGTTAGGGTGTGGCACCTATCTTGGGCAGCTCCCGAAAGTGACCCACACCCCCATCTGGCAGCAACTCCTACATGGAGGAGGCCCGGGGGGCATGGGTCTCCTGGCACCACTGCCCGCTGGCACCACCCCTGCAGCTCCCATTGCCGCAGTTCCAATGGCAGAGTTGGCACTTGGGGTGGGGGCAGCGTGCGAGAGACACATCCCACGGGGGCCGCAGGGATGTGCGAGATGCTTCTGGGAGTGGTGCGCCGTGCGGAGCCAGGGTGGGCAGGAATCCACTTTAGTCCCGCTGTACTGCCGGTAGTGGTGGCAGGAGCCCCCAGGCCCTTTCAAATCATCCGGGGCCAGCTGCTCAGGCTTTCTGACTTTCTGATGGGGAAGCAAGGGGAAGGCACATGTGCCCCTCATGAGCAGTTCTGGGGAGTCTTTTTAGGGCTCCTGGAGTAGGCAGCAGAGAGGTGCAGCCTCACCACCAAGTCTGTTTCCCTGGAGGGGAGTGGGGGCTGCAGGGTGATCTCCCACCTCTTGCATCCGACGAAGTGGGTATTCACCCACGAAAGCTCATGCTGCAAAACGTCAGTTAGTCTATAAGGTGCCACAGGATTCTTTGCTGCTCCCACCTCTGTGCATCCAGCAGCCTGTGCTCCCCCCTGCAGTGCTGGAGCCTCCACACTTATTTATTGACAAATAAAACTTGCAGAATTTTAAAATATTGTGCACAGAATTTTTTTGGTGCAGAATCTCCTCAGGAGTGAGACTGACTCAGGGAACCTCCTTGGATTGTCACTGCTTGGTGAACCACTCAGCCACCACACCAATGTACAGAGAGTGCCAAGCCCCACTGCTATGTGGGGCTGGGGGCTGGGGTCGGGTCATACACATTCAGTCTGTGCGCTCCCCCCGCTACAAACCACTGCTGATATCCCAGTTAGGACATTAGCTGTTACCGATAAGGTTTGTCTGTGTTTTTTTTTTTTTATCTCATTGTTAGGTGTAAGAAGTATAAACTGTTCAATATGTTCAATTAGTTGGTTAATAAGATGTTTATGAAGTAAATCACTGGCTTTAAAATAAGATCCAATCTGGAGCATATGAACTATTGACCCCTGGACTCCATCTCTGAGAGGGGACTTGTTTACCATCAGGGGACAGGCTCAAACCAGTCCAAACCGGTTTTTCCCGCCAAAACCAGCCCTCAGCGTTCCATCTCCTCAGCACTTTTCCCGCCACAGAAGTGATATAAGGACGTGCTCAGCGCCTGCGCGGGGCCGCCCCCCCCCAGCGACGGCCCCTCCACAGTGCTAAGATGTAGCCACCTCTGGGGTGGATCCAGGGTGGCCATTATTTGCGAGTGACAGGGCATGGACATTTCTTATCTATTTTGTCCCTCCAGGCCTTCCATACTCCTGTTCAAGAGACATCCCCCAGGGCTCCCTCTGCCCCTGTGACTGGCCAGCAGGGGGCGGTGGTCACTTTCTATCCACTCCTCCGGCACTGTGAGTTAACCGTGTGGGTGGGTGGGGGTGGGGCTGTGGGGGGAGATTGCAGCTGAAGGGGGATTGTGGTGGGGGAGGCCTCTGGGTGGCTGGGCAGGGGGTACCCTAGTGAGGTTGGTGGGTTCTGGAGATTTGGGGTTTCAGGGGGTGGGTGTGATGTGCCCAGCCCTGAGGCTGTGGGTCCTGGAGGTGGGTATCGCTGGGGGCCTGGTGGCTGCAGAACAGCCGGGGTGGGCGTCTCTTGGGGAGGCGGGACAGGGGGTTAGAGGGAGCCTGGTGCTGTGCCAGGGGCTCTGTCTGGGCTTCCCCCGCAGACTCCTGGGGTTGCTGCCGTGCCCAGTGCACAGAGTGTGTGTGGGAGAATCCCCGGCGCTAGGCCAGGGGGTGCCCCTGTAAAGCATCAGGGGATCCCGCAGGGGGAGGAGGGGGTGCCAGGCAAAGGGCAGGGCAGATCCTGCTGGAGGGCGGGGGGGATCCTAGGCAGGCAGTGAGGGACTGAGTTCCCAGTGGGGGTCCCTTTTGGGGGGTCTCTGGCTGTTGGGGTCTCTTGGTGGGGGGAACCCTTTGGGATTCCCAACCTGGCAATGAAGATTTGGTGGGGTTCTCTGGCCGGTGGGGGTCTGAGGGGTATCTGAGCTCCCTAGCCAGGGACTCTGGGGGCTGGGTCCCAGGGAATATCTGGGGGGGGGGTTGGCTGGGGCTCTGGGGGCTGCTCCTGACCCATCTTCTTCTCCGTGATTAGCTTATGCCAGAATTCTGGCTCTAAGCACTGCCTGACATTCCCCGGCCAGGTCCAGTCACTGTGATAACTTTCTAGCCACTTATCAAACACTCATCAGAGGGGTAGCCATGTTAGTCTGGTTCTGTAAAAGCAGCAAAGAATCCTGTGGCACCTTATAGACTAACAGACGTTTTGTAGCATGAGCTTTCGTGGGTGAATACCCACTTCGTCGGATGCAAGGGGTGGGAGTTCCAGTTCCATTCTCCTAGATTGTCCAGTCCTTGTCCTGGATCTGGGGGTGAGGGAGGTGGGAAGGGGGTCAGCACTGCCGCACAATGGTCCCTTCCACAGCATTCTGGACTCATTCTTTCTGAACTCTGGTTTCATTGAGACCATTGTTAATCCAGAGTCACTGTATGGAAAGACAAGGAGTGACTCCGGATCGACAGTGGGGCCATAGGCGGCAGGTTTGTATAATTTTTGGTGGGGCCCAAAATGGTGGTGCCCCCCCGCTCCCACCCTGTAAGCCGATATAAAATGAAGCTACAACGCGTCAGTGCCACAAGATTACAAGGGTCAATTAAAAGTGGAAAGTCAGAAGCAGCACTTGCCTACTTCAATATACAGTATTATATTTTGTTGCATCTGTTGTGATGAAGTGGGAATGTTCTTAATATTTTCTCTGAATACTGTGTGGGTGCCTCAGTTTCCCCTGCAAGATGCCAACTGAAGGTGTTGGGGACAAAGAGATCAGGTGGCCTCCTTGTCCAGAAGAGACACAGAGGCCAGAGGAGGGAGTGTCAGTTTGGAGCTGGCTGGGGAAATTGGGAGAGACCCAGAACTTGGTTCTGGGCTCCCCACCCCCCAAGATGGACCTGACAGAGGGGTTCTGTTTTCTGTACCAACAAGCTCTGTTTAAACTGTGTTCCCGTCATCTAATAAACCTTCTGTTTTACTGTCTGGCTGAGAGTCACATCTGACTGCGGAGTTGGGGTGCAGCGACCTCTGGTTGCCCCAGGACCAGCCTGGGCAGACTCACTTTGGAAAGTGCATGACGTGGAAGTGCATGCTGAATGCTCCGAGGTCAGACCCAGGAAGGTGTAAGCTTCTTGCCCTGGAGACAGTATGCTCCGAGAGAGGAGGCTCCCCCAGAGTCCTGACTGGCTTTGTATGGAGATGTTCCAAAGCATCACAGCATTCCCTTCCACACCGTGCACTTCCCAGAAGTCCGCACAGGCACTGACACTCCCTCCTCCGGCCTTTGTCTCTTTTCCAGGCATTAGGAGGCCACCTGATCTCTCTGTTCTCCAACACCTTCAGTTGGCACCTTGCAGGGGAAACTGATTTGGGAGAAATGAAGTAAAAGCTGCCCAAACTGAGCTTGAGCACTCCTGAATTTTGAGGTGTTCAAATCTGGAAGGCAGGTGCTGGGGGTGGGAGAGGGCTGTGGGCTCCATGGGGGAGCATGGCAGCAACTGTCTGGAGCTGCATGGAGCCAGATAAGCTGGTCTGAGTGGCACAGTAAGTGGTTTGGGGGTTGGAGAAGAGGTAGGGAGTTCCGGGAGGCAGTCAAGGGACAAGGAGCAGGGGGAGTTGGATGGGGCAGAGGTTCGAAGGGGCAGTCAGGGGCCAGGCAGGAATTGGATAGGCATGGGAGTCTAAGAGGTTTATCAGGGGACAGGTAGGGGTGCGGTCCTGGGAAGTTGGGTGGGGTCTCAGGCGGGGGCAGTTGGGGACAAGGAGAAGGGAGGCTTAGATAGGGGCTGAGGTCCCCAGGGGCCGTTAGGGGCCGGGGTCTCGGGCGGGGGTAATCGGGAACAAGGACCAGTGGGGCTTAGATAGGGGTGGAGGTTCTGGGGGCAGTTGGGCCAGGGGTCTGGGGAGGGGGCAATCAGCGGACAGAGGCTGGGATTCAAAGGGCTCTGGGCTGCTGGCAGCCGCGGGGAGCCCAGAGCCCTTTAAATCTCAGCCGCGGCTGGGATTTAAAGGACTCTGGGCTGCCTGCAACCGCGGGGAGCCCAGAGCCCTTTAAATCCCAGCCGCCGGGAATCAGAGGGCTCTGGGCTGCCTGCTGCGCGGGCAGCCCAGAGCCTTTAAATCCCAGCAGCCGCCGGAATCAGAGGGCTCTGGGCTGCCTACTGCGGCGGGCAGCCCAGAGCCTTTAAATCCCAGCCGCGGCCGGGAATCAGAGGGCTCTGGGCTGCCTGCAACCGCGGGGAGCGCAGAGCCTTTTAAATCCCAGCCGCAGCCGGGAATCAGAGGGCTCTGGGCTGCCCGCTGCGGCAGGGAGCCCAGAGCCCTTTAAATCCCAGCCGCGGCGGCAGGCAGCCCCGAGCCCTCTGATTCCCTGCCGCGGCTGGGATTTAAAAGGCTCTGGGCTGCCGGCAGCACACAGCAGGGGAGAAACCTAGCTCCAAATATTGCTGGAGCAGAGCCCCTGTCTGTGAATATTCCTGGGGCTAAAGCCCCAGGAGCCCATATAAGTCGGCGCCCATGAGTGGGGCAAATGTGATCAGCAATTCTCCCTGTGAGGAGGGGCTCTCATTAGCTGCTCTCCCCAGAGAGCTAAAGGAGGGAAGCTGCTCAAACGCTCTGTCCTTCTCTGCTCAGGATAATGGGGTTCAGCTTCCTGGATCAGAGGCTGCAGCCTCCATTGTGATCTGGGAAATCAGGCTTAGCAGCTGCTGCTCCACCAGCAGGGTTCTGTGCTGGGAAGTGACCTGAATTAAAGCTGTTTCTCTGCCCGGCCCAGGGGATGACTTTCTCCAGCTGGTCCTAGCCCCCTAGGGCAGCCCTGGGCCCTGTTAATACTAAATTCTGAGCCAGAGTCTCCAGGTAACTGAAAGACCTCAGGGAAAGTGCTGGGGACTGGCAAGAAAGTGACTCTGCACAAACAGCCCCTCCTCATTTCTCCTCCCTGTAGCAATTGCCAGGAAAAAATCCAGCCATAGGAGAGCAAAGCCCCCAGGAATGGGACTGTCCCAGCCAGAGGGGCAGGGAGAGAGGACAGGGGAAGGAGAGACTGAAAGGGGCAGTAGTAGAAATAAGCGGGGAGAGATTTCCCACTCTCTAGTCCACCCAGACACATGTATTGCTGCATCCCTGGGCAGAACCACTTTCCAGTGAACAAGCAAAGGATCAGAGAGAGGAAAAGCCAGTTCCTGACTCCATATTCCTCCTGCTGGGGTGTAGCTGCCGTGGGGTCAGTGTCTGAGGGAATCCCCCACAGTGACTCCTTTGGTTCTGCTCTTTTCTAGCCTTATGTTCAGAGACTTTGTTAGGGGGTGAGGAGAGGGAGAAGGGAGGTTAAAAATGTGTCTGGGCTTAGCTGGCAGGAGGGGCCAGGTCTACATTGTAATAAACAGATTTAGCATTTCCCAGCATGGCAGGATCTAGGGTGTCTGTCTGCAGGGAAAGGGCCTGGGGGAATTCTGATGTGAAATTAACTAAAACCGGTTCTGAAATGCCCACAACTGCCCTTCTCCCCCAGACAGGCTGCAGAATGGTGTCCATGCTTTGCTCCAGCTCATCCCAGCCTGCCATGGGACAGGGAAGAGAAATGGCTGCAGTGGAGTCAGTTCAGGTAGAGATTATCGGGGGGTTGCTGGTGGGTTCCTGCTGGAGGAGAGGGAGAGCAAATACACCGGAGATGGGAAGGTTTGCACAGTCTGGTTTGGAGGTTGGAGCGGGGCAGGAAATTCATGGCGTGGGGAAAGGAGGAGGCCAGGGTGTGGCAAACCTGCTGGGAGTTATTTAATAAGTGGCCTAGATTCTAGGAACAGACCCAGGAGGTTGGGAGGCGGAAATGCCCTAATTTGTGAAGAAAGAAAATAGCCCACCTACATGGAGCTAGTCAAACTGACCAGACTCCCAGTGCTGGAGCCTGAGCTCACTAACCAGCGGCTGCTGTGAGATATGAAGGGGGCACCCATGAGTCAGGCTTATTGGAGCTGCCTCTCCCTTCATATCCCGCTCCTCACAAGGAGGAGGTTATTGGGCTTCCTACCAGGGAGCTCTCCCTGGACCCTGCTAGAGGCTCCATCTCCTGTATCAGTCGGTGGCTAGTAGGTGTGTGATGGATCTGCTGGGAGAGACAAGGGGCTCTCTCTTCGTCCCCTCACCCTGGTATTTGCTGGATACGCTGAGCGGGGTGGGGGTGGGACTTTGTTGACTGCGATCCACCCAGAGCTTCCATTTGATTGGCTCCTCTCTGCCACAAATAGTGGGGCTGTGAGTGGGGAAAGAGGTCCTGAGTGTTGGACTCTTGCTCTTTCAGGGGCCGGTGACCTTCGAGGAGGTGGCTGTGCATTTCACCAGGGAAGAGTGGGCTCTGCTGGACCCTGCTCAGAGAGCCCTCTACTGGGATGTCATGCAGGAGAACTATGAGACTGTGACCTTGCTGGGTAAGGGTTCCTGTCCCCTCGGTTCTTGGAAGGGGAAATGAAGAGATAAAGTTCACGCCAGCCCCACAATGCCACCTCTACTCTCTCCTGTTTCAGCATCACCCCAATATGCCAGTGACACACACACACTACCAGAGACCCTCCCCTGGTGCAGAACACTTTGGGAACAGAGCACAGGAGCCGTATCGCACAATGTCAAATAGCTCCTGTTTGCTCAAGTGAAACTGGGGGTTAGGTCTGGCATAACTGTTCCATACCCCTAATCATTTTTGTTGCCCTTTTCTGAACCTTTTCCAATTCCAATATATCTTTTTTTGAGATGGGGCGACAACATCTGTATGCAGTATTCAAGATGTGGGTGTATCATGGATTCATTTGCTGTTTTTACAAATATGATATATGATATTTTCTGTCATATCTATCCCTTTGTTAATTATTTCCAACATTGCTCGCTTTTTTTTCACTGCTGCTGCACATTGAGTGGATGTTTTCAGAGAACTATCCACAGTGACTCCCAAGATCCATCTCTTGAGTGGAAACAGCTAATTTAGACCCCATCATTCTGTATGTATAGTTGGGATTATGTTTTCCAATGGGCTGCACTATGTGCTATCCTGACATCTAGCACTGCTGAGATCCTGCATTCAGTGATATCCCTGCCCTTCCTGTTCCCTTTCTCCACTGAACCCCACCGGCCCATGCTTCCTGTTCCCAGCTTCCCCAGGACACTCTCTCTGTCTCTGAACCTCTCAGTGCATCCTTGAATGCTGGCTGGGAGTATCCATACAGGGGAGCTCCAGCAGCAGAACACTGAATCTCACCCAGGATTACAGATGACACAACTCCTCACTGCTCTGGATTGCACCCCAGCATGTGAAAATGGCCTAGGTTGGTAGTGACATTTCTTGAGACATGCAGAGTCTTGCTCCCATATCACCAGGTGTGATAACGATAACAGGAAAGGCCAAATATGGGAAACTGATTGTTCAGCTCGCTTTTGACCTGCATCATATTTTGCAATATATTCCAAATAAGGAAATTAACGTGCAACGTATGTGTCATTGTTTGGGGTTTTAAGCTTTAAAAGGCTTGTGTGATTTTTAGCTCAGGGGACAGTATTCCAATAGCTGTTGCCCCCTGTGCACTTTTAACCAAGAAAAGAGCCTCAGGCTGAGCTGATTCAAAATCAGTCGTGTGGTCGTTTTCCACAACAGCTTCAAGAAGTCCCTGTGATGGAATGTAAATGTCTTCTTCACACCTTCCCCCTGCAGGAGAATGGCTGTTTGACCAGCTGTTTGCCTTGCTGTCTCTGAGGAACTGCTCTGTGGGTGTTCCCCAGAATTGTAACTTTTTCAGTAATATCATACTGTAAAATCTCATAACTTTACATACAGTGTTACTACACATTTTAACAGGAGGGTAATATTTAGTAGATTATGCATTTTCAATGATACCTCACAATCCATACTGCGTACAAAATTGATCATAATTTTCTAGAAGAGGGAACATAGGGGTGTAGACTGACACACTGTCTGAGTGTGTGTTCCCAGCAGATATGTGGGTATTTCATAGTGTTCGGCATCTTCAAGGACCTGGGGAACTGGTCCTGGGAATTCACTGGTTTACCAAGTGTGACACTGTATGGAATTGTGAGACACTTTGGTATTAATAATAAAATAATAATATAATCTGATAAAATTGCAATGAATCGTGCTAGATATGCCATGCCAGGTGTCAGTGAAAATTGAGAGTCATCAGCTGTACAATGAGCCCATGGAAAGGACCAAGGGGATACACCTATTGAGTCAGCAAGACATGCCGGGGTATGCCTGTGTAATGAGAACTTCAAGGCTTTTCCATGCCACGTGCTGTGAAGCTTGTGTTTGGGACTCAGGAAGTACAGGCCACATGGCAAAAGGAATATAAAGGGCAGCTGCATCATCTCCATTTTGTCTTCAATCCCCCTTCCTACCTCTGGAGCACCTTCTCTACAAACTGAACCCTGGAACAAAGGACTGAATGACCCATCCAATCTGTGGATGTGTTCCAGACAGACTTTCAAGCCAGCAACTCACCAATACTGCTAAGAACCTGATATATCCATTTTGGAATGTATCTGACTGCGTTCCCATTTAACTTCTTTCTGTCTTTCTTTTGTTTAAACCTTTAGTTTAGATGCTAAAGGATTGTCTGGAAGGATGGAATTTTGGGTAATATCCAAACCTGTACTGACCTGGTGATGTGGCTGACGCTTTGGGGTCAGAAGAACACTTTGTTTATGTGAGCAGAGTTTTTAAATAACCTCTCACTGTACTTGACCTAGCTGCTGATTAGGAGCCAGAGAACTGGGATGCAATAAAGGGGGCTGCGTGATTTCTTTTTTCAGCTTCTCGATAACCCGTGTTTGTGACTGGTCGGTGAGTTTAACTTCAGTGTTAACCACCATTTTTGGGAGCATCTGCTCTCCCTTTTTCAGCCTGCCCTAACTTTGGCATTTTCAGTGAGAACTGCCCCTGGCCCACCAGGTCACACTAAGCACTGAAGTTAAATTAATAGAATGTTTTTTTATGCCCAAGTCTTATGAAATCAACTGAACTCCTTTGTTTTCTTTCATCTGAGCAGGTTTTCTAGTTTTCCAGCATGATGTGATCTCCCAGCTGGAACAAGGGGAAGAGCCATGCATCCCAGACCTCCAGGGTTCAGAGGAAAGAGAGATCCTGAGAGCTCCCTGCACAGGTGAGGAAACATTAAACCACCCAGAATCTGTAAGAGCCTGAAGGAAACATCTGGGATGCCCAACAAAGCCCTTGGGAGATCTCTCAGTTCATTATTGTCCCTAGCAGGGGTCATATCCTCAGGGTAAATATAGTTCTTCTTCGAGTGCTTGCTCATATCCATTCCAGTAAGTGTGTGTGCGCCGCGTGCACGCTTGTCGGAAGATTTTTACCCTAGCAACACTCGGTGGGTCGGCTGGGCACCCCCTGGAGTGGCGCCGCTATAGCGCCGGATATATACCCCTGCCGACCCATCCTCCCCTCAGTTCCTTCTTACCGCCCGTGACAGTCGTTGGAACAGTGGAGAGTGGCTTTGCTGACCTCCACATCCCTAGCTTCTCATAGTTATTTACTCTTTATCATGTATATAGTTCAAGTTCTTGTAGTTATAGTTAATTTTAGTACGTATTTTCATAGTTAGTGTATATAGTTAAGCGGGGGATTGGGGGAGTAGCTCCCTTTCCTCCGACCCGGTGCGGGCTCATGCCCAAGGCACCGGGATTTAAACCCTGCTCGGCGTGTCTGGTGGGGGATCCTCATGACTGCTGCCTAAAGTGCTTAGGAGAATCCCACCTGACAGACAAGTGCCAAATTTGCAAGTCGTTCAAGCCAAGAACTAAGAAGGAGCAGGACTTCCGACTAAAGCAGCTCCTTATGGAATCTGCCCTTAGTCCTGTGGTGCCAGCACCGTCCACCCAACCCGCATCGGTGAGGAGCGCACCTTCGGCACCGGATCGCTCCAGTACCAAAAAGGACTCCCAGCACCGGCATCTGCTGGCACCGCCAACACCGGCACGACAGTTGGCAGCTCCTCCTAGCGCGGCACCGTCAATTCCGGTACCGCAAGGGCCATTGAGTCTGGTGCCACATAGCTCCCCGGCTCATGCTGTGGTCGAGCTCACTCTCCCTTGTACGCCGGAGACCTTCTCAACGGCAAGAGAGCTCATCGCACTGACGGAGTCGATGCAGCCTCAACCCCTGGCACCACCGGTGCGGGTTATCCAATCCATCGGCAAGCTGGCCCTGATAAGGCCTCCTTCCGTCGGTCCACCGGAGAGACATCTTTCCAGGTCGCGGTCTCGGAGACGTTCCTGCTCCCGCCGTTCCCGATTCTGGCACCGCTCGCAGTCCCGGCACCGCTCTCCATCGCAGTACCGGTCGTACTCGTGGAGACTTTCAAGATCTCGGTCACCGGACAGATACTCCCGGTACCGATCCAGCTCTCGGTACCGATCTTGGTACTGTGCGTCCCACAGTCACTCCCGCCACAGGGACTCGAGATCCCGGTCGACCTCCCGGCACCGGCACGGTAGAAGGTCCTGGTCTCGTTCGTGGCACCGACAAGACCGGTACTGCTCACCGGTACTGCCCCGGGACCGAACGTCAGGAACAGCGGTACCCTACCAGGGTCTCTCAGCCC
This sequence comes from Mauremys reevesii, assembly GCF_016161935.1. Taxonomy (NCBI): domain Eukaryota; kingdom Metazoa; phylum Chordata; order Testudines; family Geoemydidae; genus Mauremys; species Mauremys reevesii. The sequence goes on along the minus strand of NC_052636.1, from coordinate 20,399,713 downwards.
CGCCGTGGCCTTTGAGACACATGTCAATGTCGTCCCAGGCTGGGAGTGCTTCTTACCACCAGGACTGGGCATCTGATATTCCCTGCCACCATCCAGAGGCACAAAGCCAGGAGCAAGGTCCTCATCGATGGGCCTTTTGGATTCCATGGGGATATCACGAGGCCCAAGGTGCCCCACTTGTGGCTCAACGCTCCAGCCCCTCAGAGCACAGGGTTCCTGAAGCGACTGTAAGCCGTCCTCCTCCCGCGGGCACGGACGAGGATCCACTTCAATCTGCAGACCCTGAGATTCCACCTGATGCAGATGGTGCTCCGCCGGTCCATGACCCACCTCAGGACCCGTTGGTACCGGGCCTCTCCTCCTCCTCCTCTCCTGATGAGGCAGTGGCAGGAACATCCTCCTCTGGTCCTGACCTCCGGGCCCATCAAGACCTCTTGCGGAGAGTAGCACAAAACATGAATTTGCCAGTGGAGGAGGTTGCTGAAATAGAGGACCCTGTCGTAGACATATTATCTGCGGATGCGCCCCTTCAAGTGGCTCTCCCGTTCTTCCGCACTATTCAAGCCAGTGCAGACACAATTTGGCAATCCCCAGCTTCTATTACACCTACAGCTAGGGGAGTAGAGAGAAAATATATGGTCCCCGCCAAGGGGTACGAATATCTCTACACCCACCCACCTCACTGCTCCCTGGTTGTCCAATCCATGAACGAACGGGAGCATCATGGCCAGCAAGCACCGGCTCCTAAGGCGAAGGAGGCTAGGCACATGGACCTCCTAGGCCGTAAGATCTACTCGGCTGGAGGCCTCCAACTTAGGGTGGCAAACCAGCAGGCCCTCCTAAGTCGTTATAATTTTAATACGTGGGTGTCTGTGGGGAAGTTTGCACAACTCCTTCCCCAGGAGTCCCGCGCAGAGTTTACGGCCCTACTAGAGGAGGGTAAAAAAGTGGCGAGAACTTCCCTCCAGGCCTCTCTGGATGCAGAGGACTCGGCAGCCAGAATGCTTGCATCCAGGGTAACGATGAGACACATGTCCTGGCTACAAGCTTCAGGCCTTCCCCCAGAATTGCAGCAGACAATTCAGGATTTGCCTTTTGAGGGCCAGGGCCTTTTCTTGGACAAAACCAACCCCAGGTTGCAGAGCCTGAAGGACAATCAAGTCATAATGCACTCGTTGGGTATGCACACACCGGTGACCCAACATAGGTCCTTCACGCCCCAACCATACCGCCCTTATAACCAGCCTAGGCCGCGTCAGGATACATCCAGACGGCACGGCAGGGGGAATCGGTGGAGACAGTCTGGCCCTCAGGGAAACCAAAGTCAAGCGCCCCCTAAACCACCTACGGGACTAAAACAAAACTTTTGATGGGACGTCCAAGGACGGCCCACCAGTTTCCCTGCCAGATCGTTCTTCCTCCTTCTTCAACCGCCTCTCCCATTTCCTCCCTGCTTGGTCCTAGCTGACCTCCGACCGTTGGGTCCTCTGCACGGTGGAAACAGGATACCACCTCCAATTTGTTTCTCCACCCCCATCCCACCCTCTCTACCCGTCCCTCTTCAGGGACCCCTCTCATGAGCAATTCCTCTTACAAGAGGTCCATGCGCTCCTAAATCTGGGAGCCATAGAGGAGGTGCCAGAGGACATGAGGGGCAAGGGGTTCTATTCCCGCTATTTTTTAATCCCCAAGGCAAAGGGCGGTCTACGACCGATCCTCGACCTGCGAGAACTCAACAAATTCATGATAAAGCTCAAGTTCCGCATGATATCCCTGGGGACCATCATCCCATCCCTGGATCCGGGTGACTGGTATGCTGCCCTCGATATGAAGGACGCGTATTTCCACATTGCCATTTACCCGCCGCACAGACAGTATCTCTGTTTTGTGGTCAACCAACAGCACTTCCAGTTCACGGTGCTTCCCTTCGGTCTTTCTACGGCCCCGAGAGTCTTCACCAAATGTATGGCCGTTGTAGCTGCCTCCCTCTGCCGTCGTCGAATACACGTCTACCCGTACCTCGACGATTGGCTCATTCGAGGGACTTCCCAGTTGCAAGTATCACAGCACCTGTGTGTCGTCAAAGACCTCTTTGGGAGGCTCGGCCTCATGATCAATGCAGAAACGTCTACCCTGACTCCAACGCAGAGAATAGACTTTATTGGAGCAGTTCTGGACTCCAATCTGGCCAGGGCCTGCCTTCCTCTGCCACGGTTTCAGGCAATGTCTTTGATCATTCGAAGTTTTCAATCCTTCCCGACAACGTCGGTGCGCACCTGCCTCGGTCTATTAGGTCACATGGCATCCTGCACCTTTGTGACCAAGTACGCGAGGCTGCGACTTCGGTGCTTCCAAACCTGGCTTGCTTCTCTATACCGTCCACACAGAGACAATATAGACTCGGTGATCACTATCCCCAGGACGGTTCTCGACTCCCTCACTTGGAGTCCACTGTAGTTTGCGCAGAGATGCCGTTCCACCCTCCTCAGCCCCCGGTGGCACTAACCACAGACGCATCATCTCTGGGTTGGGGTGCCCATCTCGGGAACCTTCACACTCAAGGCCTCTGGTTGCCCCAGGAGCTGACCCTGCATATCAATGTGAGGAAGCTGAGGGCAGTCTGTCTAGCATGCCAGGTGTTTCGGGTCCATCTCCAAGGCTGCTGTGTATACATGTTCACGGACAACACAACGACCATGTTTTACATAAACAAGCAGGGCGGGGCACGCTCCTCCCTACTTTGCCAAGAAGCCACTCACCTGTGGGACTTTTGCATAGCCCACTCAATCGATTTGGTAGCGTCTTTTCTCCCAGGAGTCCAGAACACTCTGGCAGATCGCCTCAGCAGGTCCTTCCTGTCTCACGAGTGGTCAATCCGTCCCGACATCATCCATTCCGTTTTCTGGAGGTGGGGCTTTCCCCGCATAGACCTCTTTGCCTCCTGAGAGAACAGGAAATGCCAGGTGTTCTGCTCCTACCAAGGGCGCTTCCCGGGCTCCCTCTCAGACACATTTCTGATCCCGTGGAAGAGGCACCTACTCTATGCCTTCCCACCATTTCCGCTCATTCACAGAGTCCTACTCAAGCTCCGCAGGGACAGAGACAACCTGATCCTCATTCAGGGGCGGCTCTAGAAATCGGGCTGCCCCAAGCAGCGCGGAGCGCTGCGCCGCCCTTCCCCGGTCCCGCGGCGGGTCCCCTCTTCCCGCGGCTCCGGTTGAGCTCCTGCCGGCATGCTTGCGGCAGGTCCACCGGAGCCCGGGACGAGCGGACCTGCCGCAGTCATGCCTGCGGAGCTCAACCGAGCCGCGGAAGACGGGACCCGCCGCAGTCATGCCTGCGGCAGGTCCGCTCGTCCCGGGCTCCGGTGGACCTGCCACAGGCATGCCGGCGGGAGCTCCACCGGAGCCAAATGCCGCCCCCCCGGGAAACGGCCGCCCCAAGCGCCTGCTTGGCGCGCTGGTGGCTAGAGCCGCCCCTGTCCTCATTGCTCCAGCATGGCCGAGGCAGCACTGGTACACCCTGTTGTTCGACCTCTCAGTGGTGGATCCGATTCCCCTGCCACTGTGGCCGGACCTCATAACACAGGACTTCGGCAGGCTTCACCACCCAGACCTGCAGTCCCTTCATCTCACTGCATGGCTCCTGCGTGGTGGAACCAATCCGAGCTCTGCTGCTCTGCTTCGGTACAACAGGTCCTCTTGGGAAGTAGGAAGTCTTCCACCAGGACGACTTATCTCGCCAAGTCGAAGCGTTTCTCGCACTGGTGCGATCAGAGTAACTTGGTCCCAGGACAGGTTTCCATCCCTACTATCCTGGATTGTCTCTGGTCTCTCAAAGAGCAGGGCCTGGCGGTCTCTTCTATAAAGGTTAATCTGGCAGCTATTTCCGCCTTCCACCCAGGTGAAAGTGACTGTTCAATTTTCTCTCACCCCATGGTTTCCAGGTTCCTTAAGGGACTGGAACGGTTGTACCCCCAAGTCCATCACCCAGCCCCCACCTGTGATCTAAACCTGGTGTTGACCAAGCTTATGGGGGCCCCCTTCAAGCCTATGGCCACATGTTCCCTGCTGTACCTTTCCTGGAAGAAAGGTCGCTATCACCTCGGCGCTATCACCTCGGCGAGGCGAGTCTCGGAGCTTCGTGCCTTGACGGCTGATCCCCCTTATACGTCTTCCATAAGGACAAGGTACACCTGCGGCCACACCCCTCTTTCCTCCCTAAGGTGGTGTCTGCTTTTCATGTCAATCAAGACATCTTCCTCCCAGTTTTTTTCCTGAAGCCGCACTCATCGCGCAGGGAATAACAACTACATACTTTGGATGTCCGTAGGGCTCTCGCCTTTTATATAGAGAGAACAAAACCCTTCCGGCGTTCACCTCAGCTCTTTGTAGCAGTGGCAGACCGCATGAAGGGCATGCTGGTCTCTTCCCAACGGATCTCATCTTGGGTAACATCCTGCATCAGAACGTGCTATGAACTGGCTCACGTTCCCGCTAGCCATCTCACTGCCCATTCTACGCGGGCGCAGGCCTCTTCTGCCGCCTTCCTGGCTCATGTCCCCATCCAGGAAATATGTAGGGTGGCTACCTGGTCATCGATTCACACCTTTGCCTCACACTACGCATTGGTCCAACAATCCAGAGACGATGCAGCCTTTGGCTCAGCAGTTTTGCATTCTGCGACGTCTCACTCCGACCCCACTGCCTAGGTAAGGCTTGGGAATCACCTAACTGGAATGGATATGAGCAATCACTCGAAGAAGAAAAGACGGTTACTCACCGTTGTAAATGTTGTTCTTCAAAATGTGTTGCTCATATCCATTCCAAACCCGTCCTCCTTCCTCACTGTCGGAGTAGTCGGCAAGAAGGAACTGAGGAGCGGATGGGTCGGCAGGGGTATATATCCGCGCTATAGCGCGCCACTCCAGGAGGCGCCCAGCCGACCCACCGAGTGTTGCTAGGGTAAAAATCTTCCGACTAGCATGCACGCAGTGCGCGCACACCTAACTGGAATGGATATGATCAACACATCTCGAAGAACAACAGTTACAATGGTGAGTAACCGTCCTTTTTTGGGAGCAGGAAGAACTGGACTCGCAGACGCAGGGAGCTCTACTGGAGTGAAGACTAATGGACAGGCACAGGGAAAGGAAACCAACGCATTTTCTACAGCAGCCTGGCTCAAGGGCATTGGCCAGTGTGGACTGTATTGTCTTCTTCGCTTCCCTGTGCTAATCTAAGGACTTTCCAATGCTGTGTTTCAGTTGACTAATAAACCCTGCTATGTTTTAAAGTCTGCCCAGTGTCACAGCAAAAACTTGCTCTGTGCATTGACTGAGGAACCGTCACTGAACAGGAGTGTCGTTCAGCTGGACCTGCTGGCAGAGCTCACAGGTTGAAGTAGGAGTGTTGAAGCCAGAGGCTCAGTCTCAGGTGTTGAAGCTACATGGCCTGTCCTTGTGGAAGAGTGGGACCCCTTGGGGGTCTAGTGCACTCAAGGGGCACTTCCCAAGGACGGTTTAAAAGCCAGGGCATTGCAGAGATCCTATGGATCCATGACAGTGCCAGAGGTTCAGCCTTATGGGGAAAAGATATCAGACAAGAAAAGGATCTAAATGCGTGTTTACCATCGCTCCCTCTCAGTCCTCATGGGAATCCCTGATCAGTTCCAGTGTGTATTAAAACCGTCCTCTAAGGCTCACCTCTTGGTTATCAGGCCATGTCAGTTTTGTTACAGGGTTTTCCCTTCACCCTTCCACTTCCCTGGGTCTTGTCACACAGACAGGAAGCAGCTACTGACCAGAAGTCCGAAGCGCAGACAATGCCATGTTTATTGGGGTTAGTTTCCAAGCAACCATATTCCGAAGCCCTTCACACCAGTCGGGCTTATCTCTTAGTCTGTTTCCCAGTGCTCTGTTCCCAGCTTTGATGCAGCAAAGCATTTACCCCGTGTCCCCCTTACCCGCTCTGACACCGCAGAGCATTTTCCCCATGTCCCCATTACCCGCTCTGACATCGCAGAGCGTTTACCCCGTGTCCCCCTTACCCGCTCTGACACCACAGAGCATTTACCCCGTGTCCCCCTTACCCGCTCTGACACCGCAGAGCCTTGCCTGTGTCCCTGTTCCCTGTTCCTGTTCCCCCTCCTGTTTGACTCAGTTTATATAGTAATATGCACAGCTACACCTTTGCTTAACCAATCATTGTACTGAAATGTAACTAATCAGTCCTAACACACTGAAACATAATTCTCTAACCAATTGTATCCCACTATCCTCATTAACTTACATCTAGCAAAATTAATTATACAGCAGATAGAAACAATTAGAGAATCAGACTGATTAACAATGTAAAAGTGGTGGCCATAAAGATAGAACAATACAGAAATGAGGGTTTCACAACCACAAGCATTGAGAAGTGATTTCTTGCCAGACAGGCTGCTGTCAAACTAAGTTTTCTTTAACCATCTTAAGATCTGTTTCTTTATCTGGTGGTGATGGGCACTATCAGGACAGGATCATCTTCCTAACAGCCCAATAGCACCTTATTTCAGTGTGACTGGTTTGGGATGTGAGGATGTGACCCTTCGCTTCCCAGCTTATGGCTGCCCCTGCTGCTTAGCCAAAGGCCTTAGCCTAAGAACAAGGCCTCAGATGGTCACAGTAAGAGAAGGCCCTTACAAATACAGACAATGATTTTGATTCTTTGTTTTCATACTCCTGTAAGTAGCTAAGTGATAAAAATACCCCTAAGTTCTTAAACTATAGATTACAGGCAGGCCTGAATATCTCTATTCTATCAGTGGGTTCTAACCCTTCCCCCGTTCTGTGTCTGTCTTGTCTATTCAGATTGTAAATTCTTCAGGGCATGGCCCAGCTACTGTTCTCTGTTTGTACTGTGCCTAGCACAATGGGGACCCACTGTTAGTTGGTCCTTAGGCACTAAGGTAATGCATATGATTTATAATCATAATAACTCTCCTGCCACTTTGAGCCAAGGAAGCTGGCCTTGGGATGTTACTGCTTAAAAATGAGCCGGGGGTAAAACCATGGACTATTCTTTGTGCCAAGTATCCCACAAATTACACTGACCTCCCTCATTTTCTTTGCCTGCAGTAGGGTTTCCAAATTCCAAACCTGATGTGATCTCGCAGCTGGAACGAGGGGAAGAGCTGTGGGTCCCAGACGTCCAGGGCTCTGAGAAAGAAGTGCTTCCAAGAGCAGCCTGCACAGGTGAGGACTTGGTTAAACCAACTCAAAAACTGTGTGGGAATGCAGGAAACATTCGGGATGCCCTACAAAGATCCTGTGAGCTCTCCAAGTTCAGGATTGTTCCCTGCAGATGTGGAATCATTATGGCAGATGTCACTCATGGCTTCCCTCCTATTCTGACTGACAACTGGTAGCAGGTCCCTCCCCAGTCTCACTTTCCCCCGAGTGTTCTCGTGAGATGCAGACCAAAACTGATCCCTTCCTCTCTCTTCTGTGGAAGGGTTTGGGGAAAATCAGCACCTGATAGGTTTGATCTCTCCCACACTTTATTTTGGATTGTTCATCCCTTTTACCATTCCTCTCTCTGAGATTTTCTTTCTTTCCGGCAAAGGGAGTGACCTGTGTCTGGATTCTCTCTGTCTCCCATCAGGTGATGGGATGGTGAGTCAGAATGAGGAGGAGAAACCCCATCAGGAAGATGCTGAGCAAGGAGAACCACATGGAACTTTATCAGGAAGATCCAAAGGGAATGTTTCTGGGAGTTGTCCACTCGCAGAAAAAACAAAAGCCTGTGAGACTCAGCAGAGGCCAGAGGAAAACTTTAGTAGCCACTCAGACCTTATAACAAGTGACAGAATTAACTTGGAAGAGACACGCTACATGTGCCATGAGTGCGGGAAAAGCTTCAATCAGCGCTCACACCTTATCAGACATCAGAGAATCCACACAGGGGAGACGCCCTACACGTGCGCTGAGTGCGGGAAAAGCTTCAATCGGCGCTCAAACTTTATTAGACATCAGAGAATCCACACGAGGGAGACGCCCTACACGTGCTCTGAGTGCGGGAAAAGCTTCAATCAGAGCTCTGTCCTGAGTACACACAGGAGAATCCACACAGCGGAGAAGCCCTACACGTGCTCTGAGTGCAGGAAAAGCTTCAGTCAGAACTCGGACCTTATCAGACATGAGAGAATCCACACAGGGGAGACGCCCTACACGTGCGCTGAGTGTGGGAAAAGCTTCAATCGGCGCTCAAACTTTATTAGACATCAGAGAATCCACACAAGGGAGATGCCCTACACATGCTCTGAGTGTGGGAAAAGCTTCAATCAGAGCTCTGTCCTGAGCACACACAGGAGAATCCACACAGGGGAGACGCCCTACACGTGCTCTGAGTGCAGGAAAAGCTTCAATCAGAACTCAGACCTTATCAGACATCAGAAAATCCACATGAGAGAGAACTGTAATAAATCCCTTGACTAGGGCTGGGCAAAATTAAAAAAAAAAATCACATTTCCTAATTCCCACATAGTGATTTTTGCACCATCTTCACCGTGGTCTCTCAGCTCCACCAGATGAGTTACCTGCTTCTGCCTTTTGCAGCTCACCCTTCTTTGGGGTCAGTGTGATCTTTTCTATCAACTCCTTTCCTTTTGAGCCAGGAATGTTCATCAGCTCCTGGAGATTTGATCCCAACAAGGTACAGTGAGGCAAAAAGTATCTGTGCCTGACATCCACTAGGGCTGTACATGGCGTCGTCTGCTCAAGTTAGTGATCTTGATGTAAAAAGACAATTATAGTTGTAGAACAGATGCCCAGGTGCAGTGGTTGGCATTAGCTTTCCCCTTCAACTGACCTAAATTCCATCACTTTTCCTAGTCTAAACAAACCCTGAGCATCACGGTTATACTGTTCCCCCATTTCAAAGCCATTGTTAGTCATCGAGTTCCCCTTTTGGAAATAAATTGTTTCATTCCCAGTTGCTCTGATGTTGCTTCAACTTGTGTTGGAGAGCAGATATTTTACTATCATTTTCTCACTTAAAATATATTGAACTATAAGAAAGAGCAGGAACAGGGCAGGGATAGGAAAAATTGTCATTTCACCCTCTGTAAAAACGATAAATCAGAGGGATTCCCAACGAGAGGCGTACAGCTTTCTGCACAGGGACTACATCCCCGTGGTGCCAGTGTAGACACCCTGGTCGATTACAGTGCTGTGATTGGCCTCTGGGAGGTGTCCCACAATCCCTGTTCTCGCCTCTCTGGTCTTTGGTTTGAACTCTACTGCACTCCCTCAGGTGACCAACCGTGAACCCCACCCCTTAAATTCCTTGGGAATTTTGAAAGTCCCACTTCAACAGAGACTAATTATGGTTACAGACCCATCCTGAAATTAGAGCAGGATATTGTAAAGCTTTATCTCACAGTAAAGTAGCACAATTCAAACCTGTCGGCACAGAGGAGAAAGCACTCCTTCAGTTCACATTTATTGCTAATCTCACTGACAAACTTCCTTTTCTCGGTGCTGCTCCAGGTGTTTTCCCTCTGTTCCCTTCCAGCTGTGGTGATGGGACTGCAGCAGCTCCCCAGGGCCAGCTTTGCTCTTTCACTTACATCCTTCACTTGTTTGGACAGAGCTGTGTCTGCCCCCAGTTTAATTCACATCTCAGACCTCAGGTACCAGCAGATCGTTACAAAGGCTAAATTCCCATCACCACCAGTGGGAGGTTATCCTGGGCTGCCAGGGCTGCAGGATTTAGCCCATGGTCAGTCAAGGTGCTACAGCAGCTGCACTCTTACATTGTGAGTCCTGCAACTTAATACCAAACTGCTCTGCCATAGTCTGCAGGGGGCCTGACTTGCTGAGAATCTGGCAGAAGAGAGACCCTGGAGTAGAGAAGGAAAATGTCCTCAGCAGTCACAGCTGGCAGGAGCAGGAAACGTTCGGTTTGTTTTTAAACTCCTCTGCCTGCTCAAGCCTTTAATCATTCCTGTGGCTCTTCTCTGAACGCTCTGCAATTTACCAGGACAACAACCAACCAACCAAACCAGGCTGTTCTGCCCAATGTAACAGTCTATTGCCTTTCAAGGCTGACTATAAATCAGCTCGTTCTATTCACCCAAGAGTTCCACTTTAAGGGCTTTTTGTTTTCTAATTCCAATCAAACCCTGTGCAACAGCATCATTGTTAACTCACCACTTGGTCACTTCACATTCACAGGGTCACAAAGGGGGCAGGTCTAAGTCTTTCCTCCCACACCAACATGAAAAAAATCAGTGACAGAAAATGCCCTAAAGCACCTCTGCTGCCTTGCACAACAGCCTGGGGGAACACACGAGGGGAAGTGCTTTCCTCTCTCCTCCTGACACCGGGTAACATTTCTGTCTGTCCTTGAGATCCTGCCACAGGGACAAGGCTTGAGGATCAAATGACATGTTAAGGCTTCATTGGATTGCACGTTCCTTTACTCCTTCAATAGTGATAAGGGTGCATGAGCTCGAAACAATCCAGCTCTGACTTTCACACCGGAGGCAATTTTCAGGGTCGCAATAAAAAACCAACTTTTTTTATGAGCAAGTTGAATCGAGTCGTTGCGAGATGATAAATCCAGAGCCCCAGGCTGACTTTCTGTCATCACATGTTTTTAGAGTAGATCACATTCACTGGTTGGTGCTCCTGCTGGGAAGTGTCTCTCCAGTGGCAGCACCCAGTGCACATTCCCCACTTACAAACTCATCTTCAGTATATCAGCCACTCAACCTAGCGAGTGGGGAGGGTCCCAGTGGTCGGGCTCCAGCCCCTGGATCCCGAGCCTGGCAAGCCCGAGTCAGCCGGCCTGGGCCAGCTGTGGGGTTTAATTGCGCTGCAGACATACACGGGTGTCACAATCCCAGCTTCCTCCTCAGGGAATCAAGCCCTCGTCCCCCCCGTGACAGGCAGGGAGAGTCACCACTGTACTCGTGAGGTCGGAACTGACACTGCCCCTGCACAGGGACCCAGGGGAGCGGCTCGGGCAGCTCCTTGGCCAGCTGTGGCTGGCAGGAGACCCAGCGAGGCAGGAGCTGCTCTGGGTTCTCTGCAGGGGAGATTAACTGGGAGAAGGGGGGAGTTTGTCTCTGATTTACAGGGAGCTTTGCCAGAGTGGAGCCTGTAGGTCACATGCTGGGGGGCTGTGACGGGCACACAGGCTCCGTGCTCTGGAACAGCTCTGAGTCAAACCGAGGCAGGAGCCTCGTCAGTGTGACCCCCCCAGGGGACGCTCTCACTGGGGGAAGCCTCCTTGGCTTCAGCCCCTCCTGGGACTGACCTTGGACCTTTCAGCCCCCCAGTCCACACCAGGAGCTTCCTGCAGTGAGTCCACCTGAATCGGACACCTGGGAAAGCCTCACCCCCCCCCGAAGGGGAGTCCTGCACCCCAACTTCCACAGTCACCAGTGACTCTCAGCCAGCGCTGTACAACAGAAGGTTCGTTAGGGGTCTGGGATCCAGCCTGGGAAAGTTCTGTTTTCGCACAGGAAGCAGGAAGATTCAGCAACGTCCATCTTGGGGAGACCCCGAACTCAGAGCCTGGGCTCTCCCCTCGAGTCCCCAACCCAGCAGACTCCTTGCTCCCAACAGCCCGACTCAGCCAGGCCCTTTGCCCCTTGTCTGGCCTCTGTCCTGTTTCCCTGGCAACCTGCTCACCCGGCCTCCAGCTCGTTCTTTGTTCTCCGACTCCTCCCGGACAGCTGGCCTCTTGCAGCAGGTGCGCCCCGGCCATCGGTTGCTAGGAGACAGAATTTGTGGCCATTGTTTGGGCCCAGGCAGCCAGACAGCAGCCACACCTGCCCTTTGGGGGTCTCTGCCAAGATTTAACCCCCTTGTCCCACCACCGAGATCCGTGGTCCCAAAACACTTCAGGGTCATGCCCCCCACCCCTGTCCATGTTCCCCCCGAGTCGTGGCTGGGAGTGGGGCCGCAGCTAAGGGGGAAGGGACACAGACAGGGGTAAGGGGGCTGAGGCAGGGGCCAGAGCTGGGGCTGGAGCCAAGAGTGGAGCTGGGTGGCTCCCCCTCCCCACCCCCCATGGGGGCTGGCCCGGGCCCAGCTGCATCCCCCTGAATGTTACTCCATTCCCCCTGGCAGGGGGCACCCCACATTTTGGACCTTTAACCTAGATAATCGTGCAACAAATAGGGGAAACTGAGGTACACACAAGATGCAAACAAAACATCCAGAAAATTCCCACTTCGTCAAAGGGGTGTCAGTGGGGTCGGAGCTGGGCAGCAGCACAGGAAAGTGGGGAGGTTAAACTGCAAAACATCCCCCTGTGTTCCCGCAAAAGCCTCTCGTTTATCCCCTAACCCCCTCCCCATGAAAATCTCCACCCTGCCCTGGCCCACACAGACCCCCTCACTCCAACGCAGATTTTTAACTTTTCTTACTTGTCCTTGGCCTTCCACAAACATTGTTCCCGTCAAAATGATCCAGGGCTTTTACAATGAGAATGAGAAAACAAACTAAATCAAACCCAAAGAAGCCGCTATCGACCTCCCCACCACACACACTTTGGGTCTGAATTTTTCTACTGAAATGTTGAGGCAATAAAACTCTCACTGCTCTTGTCCAGAAACAAACCTAAGCCCCCCATGCAGTACCTGGGGCATCTATGTCTGACCCACCAAGGCTTCAGCTCCTTTGGGGAGATTTCCAGCTGCCCAGTCCTGCTGCTATTCCAGGGGAGCAATTCCTGACTCCTGTCAGCATTTATCTCAGCCCCGTTCTGGGCATCACAGGTTTCTCCACGAAAGGGCAGCGAGTGGTTCTAGGGTCCAGTGATCCTCCTCCAAATCGAGCTAGAACCTGGGACTCCTTCCCCTTCCCCAGGTTGTGGGCGGGGAGGCATTTCACAGAGCTCTCGGAGCTATAGCCCGTGGCTAAGGAGAGAGAAAAAGCCTCCTATCCCCCTCTGTTCTGGGGGCTGGGTTTCCTCCTGAAGCCTCTGCCCCCCACCGAGTGCCTATGGCTCATCCCTGACCCTTGCTGCTGCTCCTTGCTACAGACTGTGAAAGGAGCGGAGGCAGCGCAGGAGCCTTCTGGGGACGGAGATCTGAGGCTTTGGGAAAGACACATTGTCTGAGACATCAGAGCGCTGCAAACCCTGCAGCCACCCCCTCAATCCGGGGCCTGTTCCAGCCCTGAGTCTGGGCTGCTGCGATCCCTCCCCCAGAGCAGGGCGCCCACAGATTACAGCCTGGAAATAGGCGTGTGAGACTAACTCCTGCTCTCCCTGATAGTGCCTCCCCTAGACCAAGTGGCATCCCAGGCAAGATGTGTCTTCAGTGCCCCCCCCACTCCATATGTTAAACCATTGAATACCTTATTTTTATTGCATTTGTAGCTCATTTCATGATTTCGATGCACAATCTGGATGCATGATTTTCTCTATCATATAAGACAATAAATGTTCATGCTAGGATGTGTAAATCTGTATTTATTCATGCCATATATAAGCAAATGAAAAAATAATTTCTTTTAAGCATATAGAAACTTTTAATTTTCACAGTAACTGAAATGTACTAACATCTAGAAATGGAACTGTCACCAGCACAGGGTGGGCCGGTATTAAATAGTGTTACAGTCGGAGACAGACAGCGTTAGGATGTTAACCCCAGGCCCTTTGTTCAAAGGTCGCTTCTCTCGCCTTTCCCCCATGAACTGAAGCGCAGCATTCAAGAGATCCAGAGACTAGTTGATGACGTTTCCAAGTGCTAAAATAGCAAGCGATGTCCGTCTTGCATTGGCCATTATTTACTGGAGCAATGGTTTATGGAGAATAAACTTCAAGGTGAGAAGCAGTAGCCCAAAAAGGCCCCTGCAGGTGCTGAAGTAGCTCAGTTGGGAGAGCAGTAGACTGAAAATCTAAAGGTCCCTGGTTCAATCCCAGGTTTCAGCAGGCTGTTTCATCCCTCTTCCTGCAGCAGTGGGTTCTTTCCTGGAAGCACTGCACTGTCTTTACTCAATGCAAGTCCCTCATTTTGGGCTTCACTGCAGGAAAAGGCAGCATGGGCTTCTGCACCCAGTTGGCCCACGGGACCTTTCTTTCTTCTCTTGCTGCTTCTCAGCAAGGGGAAGAAAAAGAAGCTCCCCTTCAAGCTAGAGTCACAAGGGTGATGTAAGGACGACTTCCTGATCCCTGGCTCCAGTCCTCTGTTCTTCCAGCTGACCCATCAGAGAGCTGCTGCCAGTTTCTCCAGGTTCGCCCATCAGTGTGTGCCAGGGTGAGCACCACCAAAGTGCAGGGAATTTGAGGGCAGGGCAGGGCAGTGTAATGGACTTTCTGTAGTATAGTGGTTCTCACATTTGCCTAACCTGCATCAAGCAGGCTAGGCAGAACTGACACCATCATCTCTCAGGTGTTCCCTTTAAGCAGAGCACAACTTTGAAATACGGGCAGCATAGAACCAATATTCATAATGTCAACTACAAAAATGATACACATTTAGAGATAGCATCATTATAATCAGCCAATCAGAACCTCTCCATAGACCCCTTACACAATAACCTTTCTACAATATTGGCTGCAAATATAGAACAGTGGTCGCAACAGTGATCTATACAGTTACACATTATGTCAGTAACGTCACAGGAGGTGACACGGCATCAGTGAGACTGATACTGGAATACTGACTCCAGTTTTGGTATCCTTGTTTGAAAAAGATGTTGTGAAATTAGAGTTTGGGACAGCAAAGAGCCACCAAATGTTCTGAGGGCTGGAGAAAAATGCCTTCTAGTGAGCTATTGAAAGAGCTCAACCTGTTTAGCTGATCAAAAGAAGATTGAAAGATGACTTCATTGAAGTATTGAAGTGTCTTAATGGAGAGATAAGATTGGGTATTAAAGGGCTCTTTAATCGAGCAGAAAAAGGAATAACAATACCCAGTGGCTGGAAGGTGAAAAGAGACAAATTCATATTACAATTAAGGCTCAAATATTCAACAGCGAGGATGATTCACCACAGGAACAAGCTACCAAGGAAAGTGGTGGATTCTCCATCTCTTGATGTCATTTCATGAAGACTAGATGCCTTTCTGGAATGTGTTTGCCCCAAAAGTAGCTCTTGTGTCATACAGGAGGCCTGTGATATGCAGGGGGTCAGATTAGATGCTCTAATGGTCTCTTCTGGCCATAAAGTCGACTCATTTCTGAAAAACTGAGTGTAACATTGGGAGCAGCGTCTGATGTTTCCCTGTCTAGCCGGCTTGCTGCCTAGAACGAACGCTCCTGGAGTGGGGTGATCCACAGGGAGTAGCTCAAACCTGCAAAGTGCCTGGCCAGGGGCAGGACATTGGCACAGCAAGGGAGGGGTACGGCAGTGACCTCATAAAGGCCTTTTGCAGGACCTCAGACTATTGGTCCAAGGTGGTGGGGAGGTGGTGACCTCACAGAGAGATGCTGACATCAGCCAGGCAGGACAGGGGCGAGGGGCCAGGGAAACCTCAGAGACCCCTGTGGCTTTGCTTCAGCAAGTCTCCTTCTCCAGGTCTCTCTCTGAGGACTGAGAGAGTATTCGGGTTCACGGACGTGAGCGCCAGGAGGAACCTCTTTCGAGTTTTCTCCTTCCCTTTTAGTGATTTTACTAGAAAACAGCCGTCCCTGTTTAGAAGGTAAGAGCCTCCTGGAGGTTTGAAACCTGTTCAGTCTGATCCATCTGGTGACAGTTGAATTCTAGGCATGGAAAACACGAGTTTAAAGAGGCAGAATTTCTTCCGCACCTGGGATTTTGTCCCTTAGAATCACTGGAGACATTGGGGTTTGTGCTTTTTGTTTCACCTTTTCCTCCATCTCTCCCTCTCTCCTTTCTCTTCGTCTCTTGCTTCTTTTGTCCTTTCTCCTGTTCCCCTCCCGGTGGGGGGGGGGGGGGGGGTGGGGGGGGGTGGGTGGTGGGGGAGTGCTCTGCAGCTCCCACTGTGGGAGGTCCACCCAAAAATGTGGGGCTGAAATAGTGCTCGGGCAGTGATCCCCACCAGTGACTTGGGCCATCCTTTGGGCTCTCTGGTGAGAACCCTCAGCCTCCCGTCCTCAGTCTCTACCCTGATTGGCTGAGCAGGGGGTTATTGACAGGGAGGAGACTCAGGTCCTTGTTGTTCTCTTTTAAGACCAAGGAAATAAGTCAGAACCAGTTCTGTGTTTGATGAATTTTGCTGCTTCTCTGCATTAATGGTCTCTGAGCAGTTCATGATTCTCTCTGACATTGCAGTTCTCCTCAAATAATTGCTGAATAATTCCTGTGCACTGTTGTTGGTCTGGAGCTCATCTGAGAGCACTTTATTCAGGTCATTCAATGTCTGAAATTCAAGATCCGATGGTGAGTTTGAAAATCGGGGCTCTTGGGTCCTATTCCCAACTCTGCCCCTGACTGGCTGTGTGACCTCAGACAAGTCAATTCTCCTTTCTCAGCCTTAGCTTCTCCCTCTTTCAAGTAGGGATAATAATGATCCGCTCCTACCTACTTCACAGTGCGTGGTGGCAGGGCCGGCTCTAGGTTTTTTGCCGTCCCAAGCAAAAAAAAAATGTTGGCTGCCCCCTCCCCAGCCCTGGGCTCCCCCCTGCACCTCCCTGCCACCCCAGACCTGGGCTCTGCCCCCTCCACCCACACCCCTGCCATCCCAGCCTTGGGCTCTCCACTCCCAACCCGCACCCCCTGCCATCCCAGCCCTGGGCTCTCCCCCCCACATACCCCATGCTGCCCCAGCTCTTGGCTCCACCCTTTCCCCCCCACTGCTCCCCCACCGACACACCCCCTGCCACCCCAGCCCAGGGCTCTCCCCCCACACACCCCTGCACTCTCCTTCCACCCCAGCCCTGGGTCACTGGTAACTTGCTCCCAAGGTGGGTCACTCAGCAGGAATTTTGGATGTGCACAGAACACAGACAGGATTGGTTCCCATATGGTTACAGAGCTGCAGTAAAATGGAACAATTTTCAGCTTGTGTGATTGGAGGATATCTGGATGCATATTATAAGACTGTCCTCCATACATGAGGAAAAGTTGAGGTGCCTTTATTCTTTTGTTCCACTCTTTGTTTCTCTGGGGAATTTGCCAATGCAATATCACTGTCTTCCTTTTAAACAAATAAAACAAAAACAAACAAAAAGCAATGGCTGTTGAAAATTGCAATTCCAGTCCTAAAAGCCCCTGGGAAGCATTTCTTGCTCAATTTTATCCTACTTTTTCTACAGCAAATGACAGTGGATCAGTATATTTGATTTGGGAGAAATGAAGTAACAGCTGCCCAAATTGAGCTCGAGCCCTCCTGAATGTTGAGGTGTTCAGATCTGGAAGGCAGGCGCTAGATTCCCTTTCTGAACATTAACTAAAACTGGAAAGGAAAAGTCAATTTCTGCTTCCATGGCTCAGGAGTGGAAATCCTCCTACGTGCCTGGTGCTGTATCTAGAGCTGCCCATGTCCAGCAGAGCCTCCCCTCCCTCACTTTTCATTTTAAACTCTAGTGGGATCCACGTACCTCCCTTGCCAGGCTTCAGCTAGAAGGGGGCCCTGTCCATTTAGTCCCCACAATTCCTACTTTGGAGGCTGCCAGGTGAGGTCACACCAGTATCCCTCAGCCAGTCTGGGGGTGTCTTCTGAAGGGGATGTCTGGGGCAAAGCTTTCTAGTCCAAAACGTCGGTGGCTGGAGGGGGAGGGGGTGCCATTTTCAGTAGTTTAATGTTTGGTGCTGCAGTGAGTGACTGCTGGGTGCAGTGATATAGTGACCCCTGGATCTCTGAATGAGGCTTTATACTTGGGGGGGAGAGGGGGCAAGTGGGGAGCAGGTGGGCGAGCGGGTGGACAAGTGGCAGGTGGGCACAGAGGTGAGCAGGGAGCCAGCAGGGGCTCTCGGGGGGGGCTGGGGGGTTTCTGGCAGGGGAGGGAGGTGAAAGGAGGGGCGGGGTGGGTGGGGCACTGACTAGCAGGAGATGCAGCAGGCCAGTGGGGGGCTGGGGGGTGAAGAGGGGTGTGATGGTGAGATCTGGTCACCCTATGGGGGCCGTTTCTTCTCCCTCCCCCAAACCTTTTCGGCCCACAGCTGTTTCGGGGGGGGGCGGCGCTGGGGAAAGAGGGTTTGTTTCTGCGGGGCGGGTGGCGCTGCGGGGGGGTTGTTTCCACAGGGATGGGTGGTGCTGGGGGGGTGTTTCAAGGGGCTGGACGGCACAGCAGGGGGGGCGCAATTTTATATTCTTGCCTTGGGTGTAAAAATAGCTAGTTACGGCTCTGGGACCCCATATTGTGCAAGGTGCTGTACAATCCCTGGCCAACACTGGGACACGCAGGGGGTTCCCCTCAATTTCCCTGAGCCTCTGCTGCCCAACTTCTTCTGACTCCATCTGGATCACCCCTCCCCCCCCAAAAAAAACCCACCTTTCCAAACAGTCCTTCTTTCCCTGCCCCCTGGTTCTGCTGTCACACCCTGGGCCCATCTCCTCTCTTTGTCCCCCCCCCCCAGGTGAGCAGAGATGGAGGCAACTTCAGCCACTGGAGCCAGCCCCAGTGAGCGCTGCAGCCCTGGGGGGTGTTTGCAGACACAGGAAGGGAGCAGCTGGGAGTGGCGGGTGCTGGGAAGAAGGAGGCAGGAGAACAAATCCAGGGGGGCGGGGAAGCTCCTGGGGGCGGGGCTCTGGCACAGCCCGGGGCGGGGCAGCTCCTGGGGCGGGGCTCTGGCACAGCCCGGGGCAGGGCTGCTCCTGGGGCGGGGCCGTGGCAAAAATAGGGGTCGGGGGCAGCTCCTGGGGGCAGGGCCCTGGCACAGATAGAGGGCGGGGCAGCTCCTGGGGGCTCTAGCACAGCCCGTGGGTGGGGCAGCTCCTGGGGGCGGGGCTCTGGCACAGCCCTGGGGCGGGGCAGCTCCTGGGGTGGGGCTCTGGCACAGACGGGGGCGGGGCAGCTCCTGGGGGCGGGGCTCGGGCACAGCCCGGGGGCGGGGTAGCTCCTGGGGCGGGGCTCTGGCACAGCCCGGGGCGGGGCAGCTCCTGGGGCGGGGCTCTGGCACAGCCCAGGGCAGGGCAGCTCCTGGGGCGGGGCTCTGGCACAGCCCGGGGCGGGGCAGCTCCTGGGGTGGGGGTCTGGCACAGCCCGGGGGCGGGGCAGCTCCTGGGGGCGGGGCTCTGGCACAGCCCGGGGGCGGGGCAGCTCCTGGGGGCGGGGCTCTGGCACAGCCCGGGGGCGGGGCAGCTCCTGGGGGCGGGGCTCTGGCACAGCCCGGGGGCGGGGCAGCTCCTGGGGGCGGGGCTCTGGCACATTGTGACGCAGGAGCCCGGGCTCAGCAGCTGCTCCCTGGTGGCCACGTGCTGCCGGCAGCGCTGGAGCCGCCCGGGCCGGAGCGGAGCCGCTGTTCTCAGCTGCAGCAGGAGCTGCCCCCGGCCCCGCTGGGCTCCAGGTGGGGACAGAGCCTGGGGCCCGGGGCTCCCCTGGGGGCGGCGGGCGGGGCGGGAGGGTAGAGGCCGGAGCTGCAGGCGGGGGGTTGATCGGTCTCTGGGCACCAGGGGAGCCCCGGGGCAGAGTGTGTGTGTGAGTGTCCCGGGCCCAGGCGTGCGCCTGGGGGGAGCCCCGGCACCCCAATGCCCTGAGCCCCGGCTGGGGAGGCTGCTCCCCCCCTCCCGTGGGGGTTCCGGGGGGTGGGGGAGGAGGCTGCGGCGGCTGCAGGCGGGTGCTCGGCCCCCCCGGGAATGACCCGCTGCCGGCAGCTTGTGGCGCCTCCTCCGCGGAGCTTTTCCCCGGGGGCGGCCTGGGCGCGGCTGCGATCAGCTGTTTGCTGGGCAGGCTCCGCTCCGCTGCTCCCCCCCCCCGCTCCTGTGGGGCTGAGTGAGCCCCCCCCAACAGCCCCAGGGGTCGGTGGGGGGCGGGGCCAGCAGCAGCAGAGCCCCCCCCGCTCCCCTGGGGCTGCCCCGCCCCGCTCGGGCTGGGGGCTCTGCCAGGGGCCCCGCGTGAATCGCTGCTCCCTGCCCGCCAGGCTCGGCTCCGGCCCCAGCAGCGGCGGGTGCCCCGGGGAGCCCAGCTGGGCTGGGGCAGGGGGAGGTTGGGGGGAGGAGAAGCTCTAGATACGGGCGGGGGAGGGGAGCCGAGCTGTGGGGGAGGAGGAGAAGCCCTGGACTGGGCTGGAGCCACGCGGGGGGTGGGGGTGGGAGTGGGTTGGTGAGGGGGGAGAAGCCCCGGGCCCCTGCAGGTGGGGGGGATGGAGGTGGAGAAGAGCCACCCTGGGGCAGGCAGGAGAACCCCGGACCCTGGCAGAAGATGTGGGGCTGAAGTCCCCGGCTCGGGAGCCCCAGCCACCTTAGTGGCAGAAGTTGCAGGGCTGAAGCCCTGACCCGGCTCCGTGTGGAGCTGGCCTGAGCCCCTCTCGCTCCCATCCCCCCTGTGGAGCTGGCTCCCACTCTCCGGCTGTGGAGAAATTCACCCAAATCTCCCCCTGTTGGTATCTCCATTCCCCCCCCCCCATCACCCAGCCATGAATGGATTTAACCCAGGAGGCAGGGTCAGTGTTGGGCCCCACTGGGCAGGTCGGATCTAGGGCACAAAGAGGAGAAGTGACTTTCCCAAGGCTAAGCAGGGAGTCTGTGGCAGAGCAGAGACTCAAACCCAGAACACCTGAGCCCTGTGCCTTAACCACTAGGCAACCTTCCCACTGAAGGAGAGGGAACCTCCTCCACCACTTTGAGTGTGTGGGTGGGAGCAGCCACTAGACAGAGCTGCCAGGAGGTGGGGAGGGGTTGGATAGTTGGGGGTGATTAGAGGGTGGGGGTCTCTGGAGGGTGGTCAGGGATAAGGAACAGGGGTTGGATGGGTTGAGGGTTTGGGGGTGGAGCGGGGTGGGGGCCGGCTGGGAGCCGAGGGAGTTGGATGGGTCGGGAGTGGTGGGGGTCCTGTCAGGGGCGGGAGTGGTTGGATGGGGCGTGGGAGTCCCGGAGGTCTGTGGGGGTGGATAAGGGTCAGGGGACAGGTAGGGGTAGGGTCCTAGGGAGGCAGTTACTGTGGGGTGTTCCAGGAGGGGGCAGTCAGGGGACAAGGAGCAGGGGGGGTGGGGGTTCTGTGGGGGGCAGCCAGGGGGCAGGAAGGGGGAGGCAGTGGATGGGGTGGGGCTAGGGCGGGGCTCCCTGGGTGCACACCCTAATGAAATGTGCTGCACATGCCTATGGTCACGGGGGTGAGCCACTCGCATCCTTTCCCTGTTTGTGCCGTTTCTTTCCGTCTCAAAACCTGAGAACAATTCTCTCTGGTTCTTCCCCTTCTCTCTCCCCTCCCCACATGTGGCTAGAAAATCCAAGGAGATTCCCTCGTTTTCCCTAAAGTTATTGACTCTCTCGTCTTCCCTATTTTCTCTGTAATTCTTCAATTCTCCTCAGCTTTGGGATGTGAACCCAGCCCGTTTATCTGCAGCAATTTGTCCTTGGGTGGGTGGGAATTTGCTGTCCTGTGTCACTCCCCCAGCATGGGTGGTGGTTAGTGGGTGCTGGCTGGGGGAGCCCGCAGACACGGCTGCCTCTGGGGGGGAGATGGAGGGGCCGGTCTCTGCCAGCGACAGGACATG
Organism: Mauremys reevesii; assembly: GCF_016161935.1. NCBI lineage: Eukaryota > Metazoa > Chordata > Testudines > Geoemydidae > Mauremys > Mauremys reevesii. The sequence goes on along the minus strand of NC_052636.1, from coordinate 20,378,153 downwards.
ACCGCACAGGAGGGGAAGGGAGGAACCAGTGTCCCTATGGGGCCTGCCCAGCCCCTTTGGTTCTGCTCCTTTCCAGCATTTTGTTCAGAGACTTTATTACTGGGGAGGCTGAAAAATCTCCCTGTGGGCTTAGCCTGGCAGGAGGGGCCAGGTCTCCCCTGCAATCAAGAGCTGGAGCATGTTCCCAGCATGGCAGAGCCTAGGCTGTGTCTCTGCAGGGAAAGATCCTGGGGGAATCGTGATGTGACATGAACTAAACCCTGTTCTGAAATCTCCGCAACTGCCCTTCTCGCCCTGCCAGGCTGCAGGATGTCGTCCATGTTTCGCTCCAGGTCGTCCCATCCTCCCATGGGACAGGGAAGGGAAACGGCTGCAGTGGAGCCAGCTCAGGTAGGGATTATTGGGGGTTTCCTGGTGGGTTCCTGCTGGAGGGGAGGGACAGCAAATGCACCGGAGGAGGGAGGCTTGGGCAGTCTGGTTTGTAGGTTGGAGCGGGGCAGGAAATTCCCAGGGGGGAGAATGGGAGGAGGCCAGGGTGTAGCAAACCTGTTGGGACTTGTTTAATATGCGGCTTCCATTCTAGGAACAGACCCACGGGGTTGGAAGGTGGAAATGCTCTAATTTGTGGAACAGGAAACAACCCGCCTAGGTGGGGCTAGGAAAACGGACCAGACTCCCTGGGCTGGAGCCCGACCTGATTAACCAGCGGCTGCTGTGAGATGTGAGGGGCACCCACCAGGGAGGCTTGGGGGTGGGGGCGGTTCTTAACCTTTTTCTTTCTAAGGCCCCCAACATGCTATAAAAACTCCACGGCCCTGCATGTGCCTGGTTCTCTGCATATAAAAGCCAGGGCTGGCGTTAGGGGGCGGCAACCAGGGCAGTTGCCTGGGGCCCCATGTGACAGGCCCCTCCCCAAAGCTAATGGCTCAAGCTTTGGCTTCAGCCTCTGGTGGCAGGGCTCATGGCCCCAGGCTTCAGCCCCAGGCAGGGAGGTTTGGGCTTTCTGCCCTGGGCCCAAGCGAGTCTGACACGGGCCCTGCTTGGAGGCCCCCCTGAAACCTGCTCACAGCCCCCCAGAGGCCCGGGGACCCCTAGCTGAGAACCACAACCTTAGGGGATGTGCCCCTCCCCCATACCCGGCTCCAGGGCTGGCCTTAGAGAAAATGGCGCCTTGGGTGAACTTGTATTTTGGTGCCCCCCATACCCCCTGGCCCTCACAGGCTCCCCACCATCACGTCCAGACCCTGATACCTCCCTCTAGTGCTTGATTTTATTGAAAGAGGCGCCAGAGCTCATCCCTGGTACAAATTCAGCACCGGCAGGGCGGCCTCACAGCAGCGGCTGCTGGCCGAGCGCCCAGCTCTGAAGGCCATGCCACCGCCAGCAGCAGCGCAGAAGTGAGGGTGGCCTGGTGTGTGGTGTATTGTGCAGCCTTTTATTTTATGTAAAGTGCAGTTTGTAATGTGGCATTTCACCACCGCGGGGTCGGCTCTGGTGGCGAAAGTTTCAAGCTTAACAGAGTGAAAGTCGCCTCTGCTACTTGCTTCAAATGTACAGTCTCTAGGAACACACACAGACCAAGGGAAGTGACCACACAGACATTCACAAGCACAAGTTCTAGTCGGTTTTACAAGTTTTATTAAAGTTACAGTTAAGGTTATGACGCCCCAAGTGCACAGAAATTCTATAAAGACCTGTGCAAAAGTTACGACTCTAGTTCCACTCACATCCTGAACAATAGTATTAGGGGCTGATGTGTCTCTCATGGATTGATCATCAGTAGAGGTATGGTTCCTGCTGGAGTTTCCCACAGGGAGCTCAGTTTTCCTGCTCTGGGCACCCCCTTTTTATAACATGATTCTGATTATACCTCATTAGCATTGACGCACAACCTGTGTCCTGTGGTTAAGGCACATTTGGAAACAGGTGCCTTTCCAGAATTTTTTTTATTTAAAATTAATCTTCTGGCGAATTGTTCACCCTGTTACCACTTGGTACCTCTTTTCCCATAATCTTAGGGCATCGGGTTATTCCTCGGCCATTTACTTCTGTCAGCATTTCTTAGCTCCAAGGCCTAAAATAGTGAAGCTAAAATCTTGCAGGTCTCAGCCTACAGGCCTTGCGTGTCAGCCCTATTTACGTAGATACCTAATACGTGATTATTCTCGCTACAGACCGAACAATCGATTCTCTATTTAGCATACAGTGATTCTATATGACATAACGTGTTAGTTATTTATAACACCACACAATAAATGAACAGTAAACTAAAATCACTGGCTGCCATTCCCACCCTTCCTCCTACACTGCTGCTGTGGCCTGTGGTGCCCGGCGCTCTGCCTGCAGCTCAAGACAGGCTTTGCGCTCTCACACGGGGGCTGCATCTTGCTGGAGCCCCGGATACCCGGCAGCCCTGTGGCTGCTCCTGGCTCACCAGGGGCCATTTCAGATTTTGGGGAGGGGGCAACTTTAACTGTGATTCCAGGGGCTACTGATGCCCTGAAAACTGTAGGGTTTTTTGCAGAAAATAACTTAGAAATTCACTGACGAGCACTGTATCTAATTGTTATATAAAAAAAAATAAATATTTACTGACTCCAATTACAGCCACATATTAAATTTAGAACAATCAGGAGATAATACAGCAAGATATTCCCTATCCCAAGCCTTGAGGTATCAGTTCTGGAGCTTTGATGCAGGTATCAGAAACACAAGTTTGATACTTTGCACCCTCCCTTTCGTAGAGATAAATAAATATAGAGAAAGGAAGCAGATTTTACTTAACAGACACACTCTGTGTTACTGCCATTATCTCCTCTATTTTAGTCAATTGTTTTTAACTCCACTGACAACGTATTTACTTACTTTTACATACAAGATTAAGGTTTTTTCTCTTTAAGAACAGGAATTTATTTTTGTAGTTATTTTGGCATTTATGTTTACTGATCACAATCATGTATGTGACTCACTAACATTTGACTCCATTACTGCTATCAGTATCATACTTGGAGCTGCATTTATTTTCATAGAAATTTTAAGTTACTTTCCAGATATAACTGTACCATGAAGTTTGGGGGAGACAGGGTCCTGCACCTCCCCCACTTCCTGCCATTCACCGTGACTCTCAGCCAGCCAGTAAAACAGAAGGTTTGTTAGACGACAGGAACACAGTCCCAAACAGAGCTTGTAGGTACAGACAACAGGACCCCTTGGTCAGGTCCATCTTGGGGGGTAGGGAGCCAGACCCGGTTCTGGTCTTCCTCCATTTCCCCAGCCAGCTGCAAACTGAAACCCCCCCTCCAGCTGTCTCCTCCAGCCACCCCCCGGCTCCTCCTCCAGCCTTTGTCCAGTTTCCCGGGCAGAAGGTGTCACCTGGGCCCATCCCCCCCCCGGGCTCAGGTTACATGCTCAGCTATCGCCCCTCAGGTGAAGTCACACCCTGATATCCCATCCCCAATGCAGACAGTCCCAGTAAAACTCCCCCGCAACATCCCCAGCTCAATCCTCCCCACTCCCTGCTTCGTCACAGACTAAAAATACAATCTGAAGATAAGTGATCTTCATCTGCACAGTGTCTGAAGTTTTGAGTTTAGCTAATTTTTTCAAACGAGCCCTGCTCAGGTAAATACATGCAACATGTACAGTCTGTTATTTGCTAGTACCATTTAAATAATGAATGACAAAGCACAATACGGCCACAACAGTAATAATGATAATTACTCCAGCCAGGCCAGGTGAGGCATTTTAGAACTCGTTACTCAAAGAACTGAATTTAAGCATAAGACAGAAATAAAATGATGAAATGCACAGACCAGTTAAAAAGCTAAAATACCAGCACTGTCATCCTGACCGAATGTGAAGAATAAAATTACAGAGACTACATGTACTTTGCGCGTTTTGACAGGAAGTAAAAGGAAGTAACAACAGTAACTGAAGTGTCTGTGGTGGGGTGTGTGTGTGTGGGGGGGGGGGAGTGTGAGACACACCCGCTGTCACTTCCAGCCCAGCGGCACTCACTAGTCCGAAGGCTCATTCACACGGCAGCAGGGGCCAGCAGCTCCCACTCCTGACCCAGAGGCAGCAGCACAGAATCTTGTCCCCCCAGCTCAGCTCAGCAGAGACTGGGCACAGAGGCAGGAGGGTGGGGCCACCCCCCGCCCCCCAGCACAGCACAGGAGGCTCCTGGGAGCAGCTTGGCCGGCGGCAGCTCCAAGTGGGGCGGGGGCAGGGCTGCAGGAATAGGTGCAGGGGCAGAAAGCTGAAGAGAAGTGGGGGGAGGAGAGACAGGACACCCCTGCTGGAGGAACCCCCTCAGCAAGGCCTCCCTGGACCGCCATGTCGTCTGCCCCCCACTAAGTCTGGCCCCGTCCAGCTCTTCACAATGAGAACAGCGCTGGGCTCCCTGCCAGCGAGCTCTCCCTGCACCTGCCAGGGCCTCCATCTCCTGTGCTCGTCTGTGGCTAGTAGGGGGGGATGGATCTGCTGGGAGAGACAAGGGGCTTTTGCTTCATCCCCTCACCCTGGCGTTTACTGGATGCTCTGAGCAGGGGCGGCACTAGGATTTCCGCTGCCCCAGCCAGGCAGGACAGGGGCGAGGGGCCAGGGAAACCTCAGAGACCCCTGTGGCTTTGCGTCAGCAAGTCTCCTTCTCCAGGCCTCTCTCTGAGGACTGAGGGAGTATTCGGGTTCACGGACATGAGCGCCAGGAGGAACCTCTTTCGAGTTTTCTCCTTCCCTTTTAGTGATTTTACTAGAAAACAGCCGTCCCTGTTTAGAAGGTAAGAGCCTCCTGGAGTTTTGAAACCTGTTCACTTTGATCCATGTGGTGACAGTTGAATTCTAGGGATGGAAAACACGAGCTTAAGGAGGCAGAATTTTATTGCGCACCTGGGATTTTGTCCCTTAGAATCAGTGGGGACATTAGGGTTTGTCCTTTTTGTTTCACCTTTTCCTCCATCCCTCCCTCCCTCCTTTCTCTTCTTCTCTTGCTTATTTTGTTCTTTCTCCTGTTCCCCTCCCAACACCAGGAGGGAGGGGTGTGTGTGTGTGTGTGTTGCGGGGGAGTGCTCTGCAGCTCCCACTGTGGGAGGTCCACCCAAAAATGTGGGGCTGAAATAGTGCTCAGGCAATCAGGGCCGGATCAACCTTCTGTGGGTCCTGGTACCAAACATATTTGTAGGCCCCTATGTAGTCACTGTGGGCTCCGAGTGTGGGCCTGGTGGGGCAGTGCCATTGGTGCCTTAGCGTACCCCGTACTGAACCTCAGAGACATTTTTCATTTTGATCACACACCCCTACATGACTATATGCATTGCCATACACAGCTCCCTCAGGCCCCAGGTTTTCTCATTGAGCTGTGCACCCATGTGGGTTTACCAGTGTCCACAGTGAGCAGAACTTTCATAGTGATCAAGGAAACTCCCCACAGATTTATCTCCTTCCTCATTCAGACCTTCTCTAGCCATGTCTCCAGTACCCCCCATGTCACCAGTCACGGCATGTGGTCCTAGTCTCAGCTCACAGTTCTAAAGCCAGCAGATACCTGATCAGTTCTGATAGATTCCCCCCTCAGCCCCCATCCTGCCATGTGAGCCAGCCACCTGCAAACACCATCTCCCCAAAGTCAGGACTTAGCCCTTGGGAATCTGAAGCCACCAGCCTCTCTCCCTCTGCTCCCATCTACATGCTAGTCTGCTACCTGGTCACCACCACCTCTCCCCATGCTTGTTTCCTTTCCACTTTGGACATGCTCCCACCCAGCTGGAAGCTCCCTCTGCCAGCCTGACCTGCTCCCTCCTTCCCTGCTCCCCCTGACATTCCTGTCCTACTGGTGACCTCTGTTCCTTGAGGTGAGCTCCAGTGTCTTTAGCTGCTCTAGCTTAATGGCCCCAGTAGTCACAGAGCCACCTGCAGCTTCTCTGGCTACAGCCATGGGGCCAGTTCCCAGAGGCCAGCCTTAGCCAGCTGCAGCTACTAGCCGCAGGAGGGGTGGCAATGCCAGGGCTGAGCATGCTTGAACCTTGCAACGGCAGCACTAGGGACTCTAAATCCTCAGCCCTGGCCCTAGGCAGCTGCAGACTCTGGAGTTAGGCACTTCCCTCCTCTAGGCCATGGCTTTAAATACCTGCGATTCCCATCACCTGCAGCAGAGGCCACCAATTCTCATGCCCCCCTCAGCCAGCACCTAGTCGTGCAGAAAGTGCAGCCTGAGTGAATTTGGAGGCTGGGTGGCAGGAGGTTCCCGTCCCTGAGCAGCAGCCCTGCAACAAGCTCACGTGCTTCCCAGCTGGGACATTAGCCATTACTGACAAGGTTTGTCTGTGTTCTTTTTTTTATCTCACTGTTAGGTGTGAGAAGTATGAACTGTTCAATATGTTCAATTAGTTGGTTAATAAGATGTTTATGAAGTAAATCACTGGCTTTAAAATAAGATCCAATCTGGAGCATATGAACTATTGACCCCTGGACTCCATCTCTGAGAGGGGACTTGTTTACCATCAGGGGACAGGCTCAAACCAGTCCAAACCGGTTTTTCCCACCAAAACCAGCCCTCAGCGTTCCATCTCCTCAGCACTTTTCCCGCCAGCAGCACATTCCTACCCCGGCCGGGGGGGGGGCTTTCTCCAGCTGGGACTGGCCCCCTGGGCAGCCCCGGGCTCTGCCCCGACCAGTCCCCTGGGCCGGAGCCCCCCGGGGAGTGAGAGACCCCGGGGGGGGGGCACTGGGGCTGGGCAGGAAAGTGACTCTGCCCCAGGGAACCTGGGAGAAGCCTCAGAGCTGCCTCAGCCCCAGTGGGATTTGGGGGGCAGAGACTGGGGCCTGGTGGGGGGATCCCCTGGGGTGTGGGGGGAGATGGGGGGGGTCAGGCAAGGAGGGGAGAAGCTGGAGTTGTAGGGAGGAAGGTCAGTGGGAGGCGGGGTTGAACTGTCTCTGGGCAGCCAGGAAATTCCCGGGGGGGGGAGTGGCGGGCAGGGGAAGGGGGGAGGGGAGTTAATTGGATCCTGTCCCTGTTTGTGCCACTTGCCTCTCGCCCCCGATACAAATTCTCTCCAGTTCTGCCCCTTTTCTCGCTCAGTGTCTCACACGGGGCTATAAAATCTGGGGCGATTCCCCCCCTTTCCCCTCCAATGATCAGCTCTCCCGTCTCCCCCGATTTCCCCCGTTCTCCCCATGAGTCTCAAACGTCAGTTTAAAATCTTCTCTAGTGAGGGGCATTTTCCCACCCGTTTCATCTGCAGTGATTTGTCCTTGTTTAGGTGGGAAATTGTTGCCCTGAGTCATTCCCCAGCACATGGCTGCCTCTGGAGTGGGGGTGGGATGGCTCAGTGGTTGGAGCACTGGCCTGCTAAACCCAGGGCTGGGAGCTGACTCCTTGCGGGGGCCATTTGGGGATTTAGTTGGGGATTGGTCCTGCTTTGAGCAGGGGGTTGGACTAGACACCTCCTGAGGTCCCTTCCAGCCCTGATCTTCTAGGAGATGCCGGGTCTCTGCCAGCGTAGGGAAGGGAGGCGCACGTGTCCCCTGTGGGGACTGCCCAGACCCCCGTTTCCCAATCCCAGTTGTTGCCCCCTAACTACCAACACAGTTGCCCCCAACCATCAGTTGCCAGTCACCCGCCCGTCCCCCACTGCTGCCCCCTTCCTTTATCCAGGGACCTTCCAGCTCCCCCTCCCCCTCCCTTTTAATCAGCTCCTCAAAGGGCTTCCTGCTGCCCATGGGAATGGTGGGGGTGGGGGAACCATTACTTTGTGTTTATGTATTGGACAGTCGTATAAAATCCAGTCCAACAGTCCCCCTTTTCCACTAGTTCGTTAACAGCAATATAAAATCCCCTCAGATCTTGGTGTTTTTCTCTCATGTTATCAAATACACAGTTTGTGACACATTTTCCTTGCAAATCTCAAAGGTTCATATAAAATAACCTAAATGTTTGCCCCACTTCTCTCTAGTTGTCTATTTCTAATTGAATATGCCCTGAGATTTCCCCCTGTCTCTCTAATTATAAAATACCAAGAAAATCTCAGATTTACACCTTTTCTCAGATTCTTGAACCTGGATATAAAATGTTTGCAAATGTTGCCCATTTCCTCTTTATTCATTTATCAAATATTGATGTGAAACACTCATATTTTACCTCCTATCAACAACTGATATAAAATCCCTCTGATTTTCCACTTTCCTCTCTCTAATTTGCAAAATGGATCCAAAATCTCTCAGATTTCCACCCTTTCTCTTTCATTTCTGAACGTTGCTCTCAAAGCTCAGGTTTTGCCTTTTTCTATGTCATTATCAAATGTCAGTTAAAAATCCTCTCAGGTTTGGGGCTGTTCCCCGTGTTTCTAAATCCCAGCAACTTCTTCCTTCGAGGGAACCTGTTACCCTGAGTCCTTCTTCATCCTGGAGGTCGCAGGGGCTTAAATTGCCCAGAGATCATCTTTCCCTTCTCCTTTGCGAATCATTTGTTCCCTCCTTTATCTCTGTTAAAATGTTTGCTGAAGAAAGAGACTAGCCAGATATTTAATACACATCAAAGCCAGAGGCCTCCCCCTGTTCGGGGATCAGTGGTTCCCAGCTATTAATGGGAGATTTGGCTGGACCCTTTTATTTTCTCCAGCTGGCACAGGATGAGGAGGTCACTCTGAGTGCAGTGTGGGTCCAGAAGTATCCCAAACCCCATGACAAATGGCCTCTGTGAGGGGCTGCTTCCCACAGTGCTAAGATGCAGCCACCTCTGGGGTGGATCCATGGTGGCCATTATTTGCTAGTGACAGGGCATGGAAATTTCTTATCTATTTTGTCCCTCCAGGCCTTCCATTCTCCTGTTCAAGAGACATCCCCCAGGTCTCCCTCTGCCTGTGTGACTGGCCAGCAGGGGGCGGTGGTCACTTTCTATCCACTTCTCAGGCACTGTGAGGTAACAGTGTTGCTGGGTGGGGGTGGGGCTGTGTGGGGAGATAGCAGCTGAAGGGGGATTGTGGTGGGGGGAGGCCTCTGGGTGGCTGGGCAGGGGGTACCCTAGTGAGGTTGGTGGGTTCTGGAGATTTGGGGTTTCAGGGGGTGGTTGTGATGTGCCCAGCCCTGAGGCTGTGGGTCCTGGAGGTGGGTATCGCTGGGGGCCTGGTGGCTGCAGAACAGCCGGGGTGGGCGTCTCTTGGGGAGGCGGGACAGGGGGTTAGAGGGAGCCTGGTGCTGTGCCAGGGGCTCTGTCTGGGCTTCCCCCGCAGACTCCTGGGATCGCTGCCGTGCCCAGTGCACAGAGTGTGTGTGGGAGAATCCCCGGCGCTAGGCCAGGGGGTGCCCCTGTAAAGCATCAGGGGATCCCGCAGGGGGGAGGAGGGGGTGCCAGGCAAAGGGCAGGGCAGATCCTGCTGGAGGGCAGGGGGGAGGGGTCCTAGGCCGCCAGTGAGGGACTGCGTTCCGAGGGGGGGTCCGATTGGGGGGTGCTCTGGCTTCTGGGGTCTCTTGGGTTGAGGGGGAAACCCTTTGGGATTCCCAACCTGGCAGTGACGGTCTGGTGGGGGTTCTCTGGCCGGTGAGGCTCTGAGGGGTATCTGAGGTCTCTGGCTATGGACTTTGGGGGCTGGGTTCCAGGGAATATCTGGGGGGCGGGGGCTGACTGGGGCTCTGGGGGCCGCTCCCGACCTCGCTTCTTCTCCCTAATTAGCTTATGCCAGAATCCTGGCTCCAAGCACTGCCCGACATTCCCCGGCCAGGCCCAGTCACTGTGAGGTGAAATCACAGATTTTTGCTTTTTTCCCCTCTTGAAAACTGCAGGAACTTCCAGTTCCATTCTCCTAGATTGTCCAGTCCTTGTCCTAGATCCGGAGGGTGAGGGAGGTGGGAAGGGGGTCAGCACTGCCGCACAATGGTCTCTTCCACAGCGTTCTGGACTCATTCTTTCTGAACTCTGGTTTCATTGAGACCATTGTTAATCCAGAGTCACTGTATGGAAAGACAAGGAGCGACTCCAGATGGACAGTGGGGCAAATGAGATTACCAATTCTCCCTGTGAGGAGGGGCTCTCATTAGCTGCTCTCCCCAGAGAGCTAAAGCAGGGAAGCTGCTCAAACGCTCTGTCCCTCTCTGCTCAGGATACTGGGGTTCAGCTTCCTGGGTCAGACGCTGCAGCCTCCATTGTGATCTGGGAGACCAGGCTTAGTAGCTGCTGCTCCCCCCGGTGGGGTTCTGTGCTGGGATGTGACCTGAATTAAAGCTGCTTCTCTGCCCGGCCCAGGGGATGACTTTCTCCAGCTGGTCCTAGCCTCCTAGGGCAGCCCTGGGCCCTGTTAATACTAAATTCTGAGCCAAGTCTCCAGGTAACTGAAAGACCTCAGGGAAAGTCTTCGGGTCTGTCAAGAAAGTGACTCTGCACAAACAGCCCCTCCCCATTTCTCCTCCCAGTAGCAATTGCCAGGAGAAAATCCAGCCCTGGGAGAGCAAAGCCCCCAGGAATGGGACTGTCCCAGCCAGAGGGGCAGGGAGAGAGGACAGGGGAAGGAGAGACTGAAAGGGGCAGTGGGAAAAATGAGGGGGGAGAGATTTCCAGCTCTCTAGTCCACCCAGACACATGTGTGAAAGTAGAATAAATTATATTGTAAAAATAAGAATGGATTAAAGAAATGTTGTATGTACCTTTAAGCAGAAATAAGAAATGTTGAAATACAGGTGCCAGGAAAAGAAACATTAGGCATAAACAATGGTGCTAATGGCAAAACATTAACAGAAGATGGGTAGTAGTTAGTAAGGGAATAAAATATGCATGCCTAGCCCAGGTAAACTTATCTGATTCTGCTCCCTTTGTTATCTTGTTAAGTTCTCATCCTTTTATCTGTATAAATAAGATAGTTTGTGTCTTGCATGGGGCTCACATTATCTGGGTATTAGCAGAGCGCTGTGCTAATAAAACAGAGTGGTCTGACAAACTGTGAGTCCTGAGTCTAACTTTGACAATGTGGAGGTTCCACCGAGATGGCAACCGTCTTCACTGGGGCTGTGTGATTCCTGACTGTTTTTGTAGGACGACCGTGGAAGCCGGCACCTGGGCATTTGGCCCGAGCGGTCCTCCACCAGAACGGAAAGGTGCACGACCACAGTGAAGTCTACGCCATTGAACCTGTTGGTTCCCACTCTGTTCTGGTAGGGATCCCGGGATCTGACATCAGGAATCTGGTCAGGTAATTATTTCTGTGTTTTGTCCGGACTGAGGACTGTCCTGTCTCTGTGTCTATCCGTCCTCCTGTGGAGTGTTTGAGTCTGGGTGCCATCTCCGTCTGGGGATCGGCCAACCAAGGGGTTCCTGTCCCTGAGGTCTGAGTGAGTGGAATCTGCACAATCGCAGCCGCACCGCACTTTGGGTAAAACCCCTGGTGTGAAAGCAAGGGCGATTGAGGCAGTAGTCTGGGGGCTCCTTTTGTATGTTGCACTGGGCATCGCTCTGACGAACCCGAATTTCCTTCTTGTGCGATTGGTGTGTGAAGTCCTCCTGTATGGGTAACCAGACGTCTAAGTCGGGACAGTTCCCTAAATGAACGCCGGCTCATTTTATATATTTAGGATGGGTCCAGACTCCTGTAAGAAGGGTCCGGACTCCTGTAAATTTCTGGGAAAATGGTCTAGGCTAACTCAGGGGCATCCCAAAACTCAGTGGCCACTGTTAAAATCTTGGAACAAAGACCGAGTGGACATCTTAAAGGACAAACTCGGCCAACCTAAAACTAAATTGGCTAAAGAAGAGGTTAATTGTTTCATTCAGTGGTGGGAAGAGGCAAATAGTAGCAGGACAAAATCAAAACTCGCCTCTCTCAAATATTCAAATAATAAGTTAAAAGCTTTATTAAAAGCTTCCTCTCCCACCACCAGACCGAGCGCTCCCCTTTACCCCGTTCTCAAAAACCCACCCTGGATCGATCCAATCCCCTTAATACTCCCATCTCATTGTAAGAAGGACAAAAAGCCCCTCGTTCTGTTCCCCTTTGTTGTCTGCCTCAAAAACTGATTCTTTAGTGTTCCACTACCAATTCAGCAAAGAAGGTGGGCTCCTCAACTAGCCCCCACCCTTCCTGGTCCCTTTCCTTAACATTTCTTTCAAAATTGTGAAGTGACCATAATATCACTCTCAAACGGTTCATTGAAAAAAAAAAAGCAGGATCGGGCCCAGAAAAGCAGGCAAGCAACAGATAAAGAAACTGAAAAACAGGTTGGAAGCCCTAAGGGCATAGTGTAAGGAGTAAGAAAAGCAGTAAGTGCAGGCATGAACCCCTGGAACAATACTTAAATTGGTGAAATCTGAGGTGCTAAAGGTGTTATTTTGAAAAATAAATAAGTGATTTAAGGAAAGAGAGTGAAAAGTTAACTCTACACAAGCTGGAAAGAATTAAGCAGTTAAACTTTGTGAAAATGTTAAAAAGGACCATGTTAAAGAGAGAGAATTCTTGGTTTCTTTGCCGCCATTCTGAAGGGAAAATGGGCCCTTTTCCAGAAGAATGCCTGTAAATAATCCAAATATATATACAGCTATGTAAAAACAAAACAGTGTAAAGGAATGTTAAGGAAAAGAAAATGTGTATGTATCTATTTGTCTGTGAAAACTTGTAAAGTTCTAAGAATCTAAACCAGCACATCTGGTTTGTAAAACTCCTGTTTTGTAGGTGTAAGATAAATTGGTTTTGTTTTTGTTTTTAATGCCACTAAAAATTCATTTGACTCTAATTCAAAGTTTCAAAACTGATAAACCTTTTTGCAAGACACAGGTAATTAGTGTTGTTTGGCTTTGGGATTTAGCATTTAACCCTTAAGGGGTAACTTGATTCTTTATAAAATTTAAAATGTTTTTTAAATAAAAACCAAGTCATGGCTGCAATAGGGCAGTCAAAATCAGGAGAATAGGGAGAGATTCTGGAGTCTTTTTGTTTGGTTGGTTGGGTTTTTTTGTAACAATAGCAGATAAGAGCTGTAGTGAGAGAATTAAAAAAAATAATTAACAGTGCCCCTCTGAAGCAACAGCAGAGGTGAGGTGCACAAAACAAAAAGAAGCAATGTTAAAAACACTGAGCCTTAAAATGGCTCTGTGTAATCAGACTGTCACTTTAATAACGGTACCTGAAAACTCTGTAAGAAAAAAGAAAGTTACATCGTATGTAACAATTGATATGGCTAATGTTTAAAAAAAAAAGTTGTAGTATAGAAGGAATGTGCTTTTTCCCTAGGACATGTGCAGTGTATATTGTAAAAAGGGGTAAAAGAAATACAAATGAAATATGCTACTGAATTAAAATCCTATTAGGGCTCCAAAAAGTGCCGCAATAGACTGTGTTTTCTTTTTCAGATCTCTGTGTGTTTTGTAAACAGGAGTTGAAAGTGGAAAGAAATCAAAACTCTGGTGGAAGTTGTTTGTGTCCCTTTTAAGACAGAGTCTCTGAGCTCTGCTGATGGCTTTGAATCCAAAAGCCAAGCCTGTGCTGATGCAAATTACCTAACTGATAAAGGAAGGTGAAAACTGCCAAAGGAAGGTGAAAACTGCCAGCACAAAAGAAATTGCCTAAATAAAAGACATGGTATAACAAGATCCCTTTAAGAGATTTGATGCTAAATGTTATTGTTAATATTAAACATTGAAATAAATTTAATGTTAGTAAGTACCCCTGTAACAACGTATAGTGTGTATGATTTTTGGAAAAATCCTTGAAAGTAATATGGTAATGATGCTTCTCAGCTATTACCTGTGAATAAACTTAAAGCTTAACACAGCAGGAAAAACATTACAAACTTGGTCTGCAATATAAAAAGAAAAACTTGAGATACACCACCTCATGAATTTAATAACTAAACAGTGGAATAATTTCCCCATAACCCTTAAAAAGTAGAAGCCATTAAAACCTGGCCTGCCTATTTTAAAAAAAAAAACCAAAACAAAACAGGATAATAGGGGGTAATCCCTCTGTTTTGCCTGCAATCAGCAAGGGTATTTGTAAAAGAAAGGAATCTTTTAAGCGACAATCAATGCCACCCTGAAAGAGGTAGAAAAATGTTATTTTTGTCTTTCAGAAAATCAGAAAAAGCTAATACCAGCTACAGAACAACCTATTACAAAAACAAATAAAAGTTAAAAAAAAAACCATACTGCAATAGCTATGGAATGTACTAAAATGCAGATATTTAGAACATAAGATGTTTTGGGTAATATCAGAGAATATTAAGGTTTTAATACATCTGTTAAAGTAAAGAAAAAGATAATTGTTTAATACTGCATCCAGTTATATTGATAGGTATGTCTCCAGTACGGTAAGACAAAATTTGTTAAGTGAAGAAATTGTTGTTCAAATTGCACACCAACAGGCTCTGGAAGCAAAGATATGGAAAGTTAGCCCACTCCACAGATTGCACCTGGGATCCTTCTGGCTACCTCAGACCTCAAGCCAGTGGGCTGGGGAGGAAGGGAAACCATTGGACACTAGAGGTTGTACCAAGTGGACTCCTCCAAAGTGGGTATGCTTATCCATGCCTGTTGCTCCAAAGCCCTGTAGTAAAGACATCTCACTAGGATCCTGTATGTGGGATAAACATTAATAATTAGACCAAAGTACTATATAACGGGCAATGTGTGTGTTAATTATTGGAAAGAAGTGTTTTAAAAGGATAAAAGTGTTAGCAACCCACCAGTAGACAAATGTACATGTAATGTAAGTACTGTGTTTACCAATAATCACATTTACTATTTGCCACAACCAAAAAGTCTCAGCTTACTGTAAGCACTGATTTAGCTGAGTTCTCTATCAGTCTTGGCATTGAATGGCAAACAGTTACCAATCATCTGTTTAAAAAGGTAAAAAGGTAACATAGTTCCCAAAAACAAACAAACAAAACTATGTGGGAAACAGAACCATTCATATTATACACGCAAATGGGGACATGTTAAGAATTGCCACTGCAGAAAGACATAACAGCTTACCATTGGTATAACATATTTTCTGGATGGTCTCCCACAACTACTGGCACACTAATGTTACTACCCCTAATTGTTTTTGGTTTTAAATTGTATGTGTTTAATTGAAATGTTTAAAATGTGCTGGTGGATAAAACAAATGTATGCAAAGCTAGAGCCACAGGCCCAAATCACCTCCCAGTATTTTCTATTATGTGGACTAAATAAGTGACACTGGCGATTAATAATCTTAGTGTCAAAAGGGGGATATGTAGGAGCTGGACTTTATAATGTATAATTTGATTTCATCCTGCTAGCCACTCTTTTTGAATAGCAGAAAGAAATGACCCTCTGGGACTATAAGATTCTGTTTTTCCATGTGCATTACAAATTGGGCCCTCTCTAACTCTTTGTTTTAAGATTTAGGTAGTAAAAGACAGGATTCTCTATTGTGTCTATGTTAAGTAAATTAAAGAAACATTGAAGGCCAGGGTCTCAATGTAAATTGTCTTGGTTATTAATTGTAAAACTTAGCAAGGTTTAATTTGCAATGCCTTTTTTGCTCGATATAAAATACTGCTGTTTGTATTCTCAATCTGTTTGTGTGAATGACGAATGAATGCATCAGGAAAAGATAAGGTGTGAAGGCCAGAGTCAAGGAAAGAAGCAAAAAGACTTAAAGAGCATCAAAGAATCATCAGGCACTGCTTACTACCCAGACGGCTGTTAAACTGTCTGACATCCGCAGCATGGATACATGCTTTGCCGTGTAAGAATGCACCACCCCCAGTGAACCAATCATCACCTCAGGACCACGCAGAATCAATTTTGACTCCAGAAGATGACGTAGAGGAACAGCCTGCAATACCTTACAATCTACGTTCTCGTAAGGGTTGCCAGAAGCAGACGACTACCTAAAGCAAGGCCCAAGAAAAAGCAGTAGTGAGCCTAGCGCCTGCTGCCTGGTGGACATAAAACTGTGACTACAGTTCCCTCAGTTGAGGTTGTCAGAACCAGAAGGGCCCTGCCTCTAACATGCACCTCTGGTGGTGCCTGTTCCTCGGCTGTTGGTGTCTGAAGGTCTGAGGAGTCCACAATGACAATTCTTTTATCCAGCAGCAAGTGTGGATTGCTCAGACCCTTAATATTTCTAAATGCTGGGTCTGCAGCCACATCCCAGCCCACTCTCAAACTGATGTTCCTGTCCTGGCTATCCCACTCAATTCCCCAGACCCACTGGAGGACCTTGTCCGTTTAACAGAATATGGAACAGTAATGACACCTGGGAAGAGACTATTGGCAGTTCCTTTAACCCACTTGGGGGAGTAATACACCAGGCAAAAAAGGCTCCTGAGGTTAAAAGAAGTAGTTAAAATAATGGCAAATAAAACTGAAGAAAGTTTAAGAGCCCTGGCCAAAGAAACAGGGGCGATCTGACAGATGGCCCTCCAAAACCGTCAGGCATTGTACATAGTGCTGGCGGCCAAAGGAGGGACCTGTGCTCTCACTGGAAAAAATGTGTGTTTATACCTGACGATACCAATGAGGTAATAGATCATGCTAGCCACTTAGAACAAATCACATATCTTCCCCATGAAGAGCCAAGTTCTTTATGGAAGTGGCTAAGTAACCTGTTCAATTTCTCTGGCATAGGAAACTGGTTGTTTCAGGGAGCCCTGACTATCCTGTTTGGAATCCTAATAATTTTTGTATGTTTTCAGTTAGTCTCCTGTTGTACCCAAAATTGTGTAAGGCATGCCACTCAGGTGAATGTCCCAGAACAGAGTGCTAATATGATAATTTTGAATATTGCTGATGAACAAAGAGATAAAGAACGGTTAATATGTGGAACCCAGTAAAATTTTGGTCATGGTGTGAGCTTGACCAAAAGGAGGGATTGTGAAAGTAGAATGAATTATATTGTAAAAATAAGAATGGATTAAAGAAATGTTGTATGTACCTTTAAGAAGAAATAAGAAATGTTGAAATACAGGTGCCAGGAAAAGAAACATTAGGCATAAACAATGGTGCTAATGGTGAAACATTAACAGAAGATGGGTAATAGTAAGGAAATAAGATGTGCATGCCTAGCCCAGGTAAACTTATCTGATTCTGCTTCCTTTGTTATCTTGTTAAGTTCTCACCCTTTTATCTGTATAAATAAGATAGTTTGTGTCTTGCATGGTGCTCACATTATCTGGGTGTTATTAGCAGAGCGCTGTGCTAATAAAACAGAGTGGTCTGACAAACTGTGAGTCCTGAGTCTAACTTTGACACTACCCAAGAGGCTCAGCCAGAGCCTGAAATATCACCTAGTGCACCAGCGGAGAGCGGTTCACAGTCAACGGAAACAACCTCATCACCTACATCGCTTCCAGAGGGACCAAGCCCAACTCCACAGTCTAAGGAGGAACTGGTGTCTCCAGCCTCAAGGGAACAGTTCCAGACTGAGCAGGAAGCTGATGACAGCCTTAAGAAAGCTTGGGCGGCGGCACGGAGCAACCCACTGCCTCTCAGCTCTTCTAACCGATCCCAGTTTGTTGTAGAACAAGGACTTTTATATAAGGAGATTCTTTCTGTTGGACACCAGGAAGACTGGCATCCTCAAAAACAGTTGGTAGTTCCAACTAAGTACTGGGAAAAGCTCTTAAGCTTGGCCCATGATCATCCCAGTGGTCATTCTGGGGTGAACAGAACCAAGGACAGGTTGGGGAAGTCCTTCCACTGGGAGGGGATGGGCAAGGACGTTGCCAATTATGTCCGGTCTTGTGAGGTTTGCCAAAAGGTAGGAAAGCCCCAAGACCAGGTCAAGGCCCCTCTCCAGCCACTCCCCATAATTGAGGTCCCATTTCAGCGAGTAGCTGTGGATATTCTGGGTCCTTTCCCAAAGAAGACCCCCAGAGGAAAGCAGTACATACTGACTTTCGTGGACTTTGCTACCAGATGGCCGGAAGCAGTAGCTCTAAGCAACACCAGGGCTAAAACTGTGTGCCAGGCCTTAACTGACATTTTTGCCAGGGTAGGTTGGCCCTCCGACATTCTTACAGATTCGGGAACAAATTTCCTGTCAGGGACCATGAAAGACCTGTGGGAAGCTCATGGGGTGAATCACTTGGTTGCCACCCCGTACCACCACCAAACCAATGGCCTGGTGGAGAGGTTTAATGGAACTTTGGGGGCCATGATCCGTAAATTTGTAAATGAACACTCCACTGATTGGGATCTAGTGTTGCAGCAGTTGCTATTTGACTACAGGGCTGTACCACATCCCAGTTTAGGGTTCTTACCATTTGAGCTTGTGTATGGCCACGAGGTTAAGGGGCCATTACAGTTGGTGAATTAGCAATGGGAGGGGTTTACACCTTCTCCAGGAACTCACATTCTGGACTTTGTAAGCAACCTACAAATCACCCTCTGACATTCTTTAGCCCTGGTTAAAGGAAACCTAAAGGATGCTCAAGCAGAGCAGAAGGCCTGGTATGATAGACATACCAGAGAGCGTTCCTTCAAAGTAGGAGACCAGGTTATGGTCTTGAAGGCACAACAGGCCCATAAGATGGAAGCGTCAGGGGAAGGACCATTCACGGTCCAGGAGTGCCTGGGAGCTGTTAACTACCTCAAAGCATTTCCTAATTCCTCCTTAAAGCCTAAGGTGTATCATGTTAACTCTCTAAAGCCCTTTTATTCCAGAGACTTACAGGTTTGTCAGTTTACAGCCCAGGGAGCAGATGACGCTGAGTGGCCTGAAGGTGTCTACTATGAAGAAAAAAGTAATGGTGGTGTGGAAGAGGTAAACCTCTCCACAACCCTGGAACGTCTACAGCAGTAACAGATCAAGGAGCTGTGCACTCGCTTATGTGTTTTATTAATCTGTTTATTTTTAAAGTTCTGGGAAGAAATCATCGCCAGAGTGGGTCCCCCACTGTCTGCAATTTGGGGGGCATGTCATAAACAGATAGTTAAGGGTTAAGGTCTCTGTGCATGGAGCAGGCTCTCCAGGATTGGGCTGAGGTGCTGTGCCTGTGTCTGACAGACAGGGGGCTCCCTCGGGCTGGGAACGCATCCTCAGGGAGGCACTGCAGAATCTTCTGTGCCCGTCGGGAGTGGGCTTTGGGTGCAGCCACTGGCTACGTTCTGTGCCTGGCTGACACAGACTGGCCTCTTCGTGCAAACAGCCTTCTCCTCCCCAGTATTCGGGGTGCTACCCCAGTCCGAAGGGCCCATTATTCTCCCTCTGTATGTGGGAGAGGACTACCAGTGGCACTACAGCCCAATGACTTCCAAGGAGAGTTTCCTAACTACAAATAGTACTGTGGTCTTTAATAGAGCAAGTGAGTACTCCTAGCACTGTACTAAGTGTTCCAAGCATGGGAGGTTGGGGGAGAAGTTAATTAGGAGCCCTGTGCCTGAAAAATAAGTCCAGTGCGATAATGACAAGTCAGTGGGGGCCAGAGGGGAAGTGGACTGGCGAGAGGGAAGGTGAAAACTGAGAGCTGGTCCCAGATTCTCCCAGCAGGAGGCACTGCAGTGAATAGTGTCGGAGCCTTGGTCAGGAGGGAGCTGCTGCAGTGGCAGCTTCTCCAGCAGGAGATGCTCTACAGAGCAGCATAGCTGCTGCAGGGGGAGATGCGTTTGTACATCTCCTTCAATTACAGGCTGTACATTTGTGCCTTGAGGAGGAGGAGGAGAGTGCCTGATGTGCTGAGCCTGTGACCCAACCTGCTGTGTTTGCAGGAGCCCCCGAGTGCTGAGGCAAAGCAGTGGGGACTTGTTTACAAACACGGCTTTGTTCCAGGTCCTTTCTCAGCCCCTTCTCCCCTTTCCGCCCCTGCCCGAGGTTGACACTTTGTTCCTGAAGCTCCAGGCTGCACGTTCACTTTTACAAGCATATTTTTGGTGTCTCTGTTTTTGGTTTGAGCGATTCCCTGGGAATCCCCCACAGCCTGGGACAATAGGGGCTTTTGTGCCCTCGTAATGGTGCTGGAGCAAGTTCCCAAACACACAGGGAGAAGCTCATGCAGGGGCACCAAGCAGGGCACTGCACTGATCTTCAGAGCCAGCAGGCCTGCACCAGGCACTCACTGGGCACCAGCCGCACCACCTGAGGAGCCTGACCGCAGACAGACAAGCTGGGGTTCAAGGGGGAGACCAGCATTTGACCCCACCCGGGAGACCCTGGAGAGACCAGGGGAATGAAAAGGCCAGAGCCTTGTCCCAGACGCTGTGAGGAAAGGTTGCTATTTCCTATCAAGTTTCTGGAGTTTCTGCTCCTCTCCCTGTTTGCCTTATGTTCATTTCCCTCTGGCTCTGTCTCCCTCCAGGCTCCCCACCAAATCTCTGATTTCAGGAGCACACCTTGGCCCCATCACTGCCACGTCATCCAGGAGGGGTGTGTGTGCCAGGAGCAGTCCCAGCAGGGGTGCAGATATTACCCCCTGAATTTGCCCGGTGGTGGAGAGCCAAGCCAAGATAGGTTCATTCCAGTGAGAGAGGTGCTGTCCCTTGTCTCCTGGGAGTGTGGGATCCCACCCGGCGGGGGTGGGGCCAGACACCCCACTGCATGCACCTCTCACATGATCCCTGCTCCCAGATATTGCTGCTGTGGATTATTTCCTCCTTTTGCTGGTTTCCCAGCAGCAAATTCAGCGCTGAGGAAAATGTGCCAGGAAAGAGGTTGGAGCTGCATTCAAGGGTGACACAGGCTCATTAAAGTGGCTGAATTACAGACCTTCATTAGCAGCTCTGTGGCTGTAAATCTCTTGCAGGGACAGGATAAACGGGGCTCTTTCACTCCTCTAATCTGCTCTGGCTTGTGTCATGGACACCCCTCCCCCTTATTCTTGTTCTGTTCCTAGAGAGAATTCCCCAGTCCCTTTAGGGCCCAGCCATAGCAACCCCAGTCTGGGCAGCAGTCCTCAGCCCTGTGGGGGGCACAGAGCCCATGGAGAAAATGCCCATAAACCACTTGAGCCCAGTAACCCTGATCTGTCCTGGCCCTCTTTGCCACATTGAAACAAGGCTCAGGAGCCCCCATTCCCTCCTCAGCCCCTTCACCTTGCTAGAATTTTGATTATGATTTTCATAGTTACCGGCTGCATCCCGGAGTTGCAAAGTGCTTCCAAAACACACACCCAGTCCACTCTGCTCCTCTTGCCCCAGTATATCAATGTGAGGCTTTTCTGTCCCTTGAGCTGGTGCTCAGCAATGACAGCAACAAGCATCCCAGGACAGAGGGACAGACTATTGACCCGCTTGGGTGCAATTCTTGGGTACTCTCTTGGGTACAATTCTTAGCCCCCACTGGGAGAGTGGATGTTGGGTGCTGGTTTTAAACTGCTGCCATCCTGGGGGACATGGACCAATGTCCAGCCCATGCCCCATTAGGGAAGTGTGGTCTGCCAAGGCCAGGGATAATACAGAAGGCCTGGAGCCTTGGTACTGGTTTGCGATGAGCCCTAGTCAATAATGTAAACACGTAGTGCTGTGGCTCTCAAACTTTTGTACTGGTGACCCCTTTCACATAGCAAGCCTCTGAGTGTGACCCTCCCTTATAAATTAAGAACAACTTTTTATATATTTAACACCATTATAAATGCTGGAGGCAAAGCGGGCTTTGGGTTGGAGGCTGACAGCTGGAGACCCTCCATTTAATAAGAATGGTGTCCCTAGCCTCTGTTCGTCAGAGGATGGAGATGGATGGCAGGAGAGAGATCACTTCATCATTGTCTGTTAGATTCACTCCCTCTGGGGCACCTGGCATTGGCCACTGTCGGTAGACAGATACTGGGCTAGATGGACCTTTGGTCTGACCCAGTACGGCCTCTCTTATGTTTTATGTTTTACCTGTAAAGCTCAGTAACCTGATGACCAAGCTCAGTAACCTGATGAGCACCTGACCAGAGGACCAATCAAGGGACAAGATAATTTCAAATCTCTGTGGAGGGAAGTCTTTGTCTGTGTTCCTTGTTGGGTCTTTGTTCTTTTTTTGGATCTAAGAGAGGCCAGACATATCTCCAAGTTTTCCTGACGTATTTTCTTCTATTCAGTATAGTGAGTATTAGAAAGGCGGTTTAGTCTTATTTCTACATTTGCAATTGTATGTTTGCTGAAGAAATATCTTTATTTCTGTTTGCTGTTACTTTCATTATTCTGAGAAAGGAGGGGGGGGGGGAGAGAAAACCTCTCCAGGTTTATAAGCTAGACCCTGTATATTTTTCATCCTGGTGTTACAGAGATAGTGTACTTACGTACTTTCTTTCTTTTAATAAAATCCTTTTCTTTTTAGAACTTGATTGATTTCTTCCCTTGTTTGGATTTTCAGGGGAAGGGAAGGGGGATAGGGAATCCCTCTTTGTGTTAAGATTCAAGGAGTTTGGATCTGTGTTCCCCAGGGAAAGTTTGGGGGAACAGGGAGTGTGCCAGACAGTAAAAACTTGGCTGGTGGCAGCTTTACCAGATCTCAACTAGGATTTTAGTTTAGAGGAGTCCATGCAGGTCCCCATCTTGTGGACGCTAAAGTTCAAAGTGGGGAACAAACCTATGACACTGATATTGGAATAGCCTCCAGTTTTGGTGTCCTCATTTGAAAAAGATATTGTGAAATTGGAGCTAGAGCAGCAAAAAGCCACCAAAATGTTCTGAGGGCTGGAGAAAAATGCCTTCTAGGGAGCTATTGAAAGAGCTCAACCTGTTTAGCTCATCAAAAGATTGAAAGGTGATTTCACTGAAGTGTTGAAGTGCCTTAATGGAGAGAAAAGATTGGGTATTAAAGGGCTCTTGAATGGAGCAGAGAAAGGCATAACAAGACCCAATGGCTGGAAGGTGAAAAGAGAGAAATTCATATTACAACTAAGGCACAAATATTCAACAGTAAGGATGATTCACCATGGGTACAAGCTACCAAGAAAAGTGGTGGATTCTCCATCTCCTAAAGGTAATAATTGGAGATATACCAATCTCCTAGAACTGGAAGGGACCTTGAAAGGTCATTGAGTTCAGCTCCCTGCCTTCACTAGCAGGACCAATTTTTGCCCCATATCCCTAAGCAGACCCCTCAAGGATTGAGCTCACAACCCTGGGTTTAGCAGCCCAATGCTCAAACCACTGAGCTATCCCTTCCCCACTCCTGATGTCAGTCAATGAAGACTAGATGCCTTTCTGGAATGTGTTTGCCCCAAAAGTAGCTCTTGTGTCCTACAGGAGGCCTGTGATATGCAGGGGGTCAGATTAGATGCTCTAATGGTCTCTTCTGGCCATAAAGTCGGCTCATTTCTGAAAAACTGAGTGTAGCATTGGGAGCAGCATCTGATGTTTTCCTGTCTAGCCGGCTTGCTGCTTAGAACGAACGCTCCTTGAGTGGGGTGATCCACAGGGAGTAGCTCAAACCTGCAAAGTGCCTGGCCAGGGGCAGGACATTGGCACAGCAAGGGGAGGGGTGTGGCAGTGACATCACAAAGGCTTTTTGCAGGACCTCAGACTATTGGTCAAAGGTGGTGGGGAGGTGGTGACCTCACAGAGAGATGCTGACATCAGCCAGGCAGGACAGGAGCCAGGGGCCAGGGAGACCTCAGAGACCCCTGTGGCTTTGCTCCAGCAAGTCTCCTTCTCCAGGTCTCTCTCTGAGGACTGAGTGAGTATTCGGGTTCACGGACGTGAGCGCCAGGAGGAACCTCTTTCGAGTTTTCTCCTTCCTTTTTAGTGATTTTACTAGAAAACAGCTGTCCCTGTTTAGAAGGTAAGAGCCTCCTCGAGGGAAGGGGTGTCATAGGGGCGTCACAGTTCGGACGCTGGGGCCCCCCCAATGTAAGGAAGTTCCCGCCACCCTGCTCTGTGTTCGCAGTGCCGGAGAGCAGCATTCCATGGCAGTGATTTGCTCCTGGCTGCCGGAGCAGAGCAGCAGGCTCAGCTGCCAGAACTTCCCTGCGTGTTGAAAG
This sequence comes from Mauremys reevesii, assembly GCF_016161935.1. NCBI lineage: Eukaryota > Metazoa > Chordata > Testudines > Geoemydidae > Mauremys > Mauremys reevesii. The sequence continues at coordinate 20,354,300 of NC_052636.1, read as the reverse complement.
GGGAGGGGCCCAGCCTCTGTAGCAGGAATGCAGGGCAGGCGAGTTCACGGCATTGTGGGATACTGGCGGAGGCCAGTTATGGTGATACAAAGAACAGCAGCATCTACACTGACACTTTGTTGCTTTAAGTTTGCTGCAAAAGGCTCTAGGCCTCTCATCGAAGTGGTTTTATTTTGTCGCCAAAACAGGGCAGTTTTGTCACCAGACATGGCATTGCCGTGTGTGCACCAGCCACAAGCTGCCAACCGAGGGAATGTAGTGTTTTTTTCACAGACCTGAGCAATATAATTCTGCTGAAATAACTTTGTAGTGCAGACCTGGCCAAAGATTCACATACACATAGCTTGCAAGGAAAACCTCACCTGCTTTTCTGCTTTGCAGAATCCAAATACATGGAAAGCTTGTCAGGCCCTGGTGGGGATGGCAGGGAGTCATGTGTGGGCAGACAGTGTCCCTTAGCCACAGGCAGTCACCATGGCTTAGCTGGCTAAAGCACCTGTTTTGTAAACAGGAGATCCTGGGTTCAACTCCCAGTGGTGCCTTATTAAGTAGCTCTTGGAGCACCTGGTATTGGCTACTGTCAGAGGACAAAACAGAGAGCTAGATGGTCCAGTCCAGTATGGTTTAAATTACACTCACAGGCACTAATAGAGTTACTGAAAGTTTGGGAGTTAGGAGCTGATAGGTCAGTGGTCCAGTCCCCTCTCAGATGACCCCCTCCCTCTGGGAGAACGGCAGGTCTGGGCTCTCACACCAAATGGCTCATTGTGGCTGCCAGAATCTGTAGGCAGCTCATTTAGTTTACACCCAGGATTGAGTCCTGCTTTGTGCACTGTGTCTGAGAATGAAAATCCTAAACCACCCTTTGAAATAATGAAAGCAGCAGGACGTGTTTCTGTCTCTGCCCCAGAGCAGACAGACCAATGGAGAAATGCCATGAGTCCAGGGTAATACTCCACTGCGGTTTTACCATTTCCACTTGCTAAACCCCCTCCCAACCTTCTGGGCTCCTGGAGCAGGGGACTGAGCCTGAGCTGAGACACGGACACTGCAACTTTACAGCCCAAGCCGCATGACCCTGATTAATGTGACACGGGCCAGTCGTGGGTGTTTCATTGCACTGGAGACGTAGCCTAATGTTATGTCTACACTGTGATTAACACACCCAGGGCACCTGTCTCAAAGCCCGGGTCAGCTGACTCAGGGTTATGGGGCTTGGGCTGCAGGACTATAAAATTACAGTGCAGACATATAGGCTCTACATTTGCCTTTTTCCAATCATCCGAGACCTCCCCCAGATGCCACGAGTTTTCAAAGATAATGACCACCGGCTCTGCAGTCACATCTGCCAACTCCCTCCGGACCCTCAGATGCATTAAATCCGGAACCAAGAACTTGGTCATGTCCAGCTTTTCTAAATAGTCCTTAATCTGTTCTTTCACCACTGAGGGCTGCTCACCTCCGCCCCATACTGTGCTGCCCGTGTCTGTGAAGACCGAGGCAAAAAAAGCATTGAGCACTTCAGCTTTATCCACATCATGTCACTAGGTTGCCTGCCCCATTCAGTAAGGGGCCCACACTTTCTCTGATCTTCTTCTTTTTGCTAACACACCTGTGCAGAAATTGACTTGGAAGCTAATCAAAAGAAGTTCCATTTGAAATACAAATCATTCAAATCAATCCTGGGTCAGTTTTCTCCTCTACTCTACTTCTCACACACATTCCCCCACCCCAGCCTTTGGAGTGAGGTTTTACACCTGGACATTTTAGGCCAAGGGGGGTAAGTTAAATCAAAGAAGCTTTTCAGGATTAGCCCCCATTTCCTATATTACTAACAAAAAGAAAAACAAGTCAAGTTTTATTTCTCCAGTATAATTCAGTTGATCACACAATTAAGTCTCTTCTTTGTTACAGAGTAACTTTGTGTTTAATTTCATTTTCATTGGTAATAATAAATCCTCAACAATTAAAGAATTCTCTCATTATATGGTAGTTTTCCTTTAATCCCCCTTTCCACCAATGAACCCTTGAGTACAGTTGTGGTTAGGGATTAGATCAGGGGTGGGCAAATTTTTTGGCCCGAGGGCCACATCTAGGTATGGAAATTGTATGGGGCCATGAATGCACACAAAATTGGGGGGTTGGGTATGGGAGGGGGTGAGGGCTCTGCCTAGGGTTGTGGCCTCTGGGGTGGAGCCAGAAATGAGGTCAGGGTGTTGGAGCGGGCTCCGGGCGTGGACAGGGGAGTGGGGTGGGGCGTGGGTTGAGGGGTTGGGGGTGCAGGAGGGTGCTCCAGGCTGGGACTGAGGGGTTAGGAGACTGGGAGGGCAGGGGCAAGGGAGGGAGTCAGTCTCTGGTTGTCACTTACCTCAAACAGCTCCTGGAAGCAGCAGCATGTCCCCGCCCTGGTGTCACGGAGTGTGGGGGAGTCTGGTCCTGCACCCCTCTGCCTGGGACTCACAGTGACTCTCAGCCAGACAGTAAAACAGAAGGTTTATTGAACAACAGGAGCACAGGCTACAGCCGAGCTTGTGTTCAGAGCCAGGACCTCTCAATCTGGCCCTTCTGTGGTTCAGGGTGCTTGGATCCCAGCATAGGATTCCCTGAACTCCCACCACCCAACCCCAAACCGAAACTGACTCCCCCTCTCTGCTCAGCTCTCTGCCTTTGTCTAGCTCCCAGGGCAAAGGTGTTTACCTCCCCTCCCCCCTGCCTAGCTCAGGTTACAGGCTCAGGTCCTGTCCCTCACCTAAAATCCTCCCTGGCTCTCCCAACCCCCACACAGACAGCTGCTCCATCACAGCTCTCCCCCCTTCGAGACTGAACTGAGCGGGGTCACTCTGCCCAGTGACCTGGGGAAGTTCAGGGCCCCCTCTCCGGGACAATGCTTCCACTATCAGGTTGGCACTTCCCTTCACATGGACCACGTCCATGTCATAGTCCTGCAGGATCAGGCTCCACCTCAGGAGCTTGGCATTGGCTCCTTATATCTGGTGCAGCCAGGTCAGGGGAGAGTGGTCGGTGTACACGGTGAAGTGTCGCCCAAAGAGATATGGCTCCAGTTTCTTAAGGGCCCACACCATGGCCAGGCATTCCTTCTCGATGGCCGCGTAGTTCTGCTCCCGGGGTAGCAACTTCGTGCTCAGGTACACGATGGGGTGTCTCTCCCCCTTTTCATTCTCCTGCATTAACACCGCCCCCAGGCCTGTGTCTGAGGTGTCGGTGAACACCATAAAGGGTTTGTCAAAATCTGGGTTTGCCAGAACTGGGCCACTGAGCAGAGCCTCCTTCAGCGCCTGGAGAGCCTGCTGGCACTGCTCAGTCCAGACCACCTTGTCTGGCTTCCCCTTCTTGCACAGCTCAGTGATGGGGCCGGCTATGGTGCTAAAGTGGGGCACAAACCTTCGATAGTACCCCGCCATCCCGATAAAGGCCTGGACCTGCTCTTTGGTTTGGGGAGCAGGCCAGTGTCTGATTACCTCCACCTTGGCTGGTTCTGGCTTTAGGCAGCCGCTCCGCATCCGATGACCCAGGTAAGATACTTCAGCCATTCCCACCTTGCACTTCTCAGCCTTTATGGTTAGCCCAGCCTTCTGGAGTCGGTCCAGCACTTGTTTAACCTGGGACACGTGGTCCTCCCAGGTCCGGCTAAAGACGCAGATGTCATCAATATACGCCACAGCAAAACTCTCCATCCCCCTCAGTAGCTGATCCACCAGGCGCTGGAAGGTGGCCGGCGCTCCCTTGAGGCCGAAGGGCAGGGTCAGAAACTCGTAGAGCCCCAGAGGGGTGATAAAGGCCAATTTCAGTCGGTCATCTGCGTCCAGCGGCACTTGCCAGTAGCCCTTGGTAAGATCCATGGTGGTGAGGTACCGAGCGCCTCCCAGCTTATCTAGGAGCTCGTCAGGCCTGGGCATGGGGTAGGCATCAGATATAGTGATGGCATTGAGCTTTCGATAGTCCACACAGAACAGGATCGACCCATTCCTTCTTGGGGACCAGCACCACCGACGCAGCCCAAGGGCTGGTGGACAGCTGGATCACCCCCAAGGCCAGCATGTCCCTGACCTCTCTTTGTAGGTCCTGGGCAGTTTTCCCAGTGACCCGAAAAGGGGAGCATCTTATAGGGGGGTGTGATCCAGTCTCCACCCGGTGGACGGTCAAATTAGTGTGCCCAGGCTGGTTGGAAAACAGCTGTCGGTATAGATGCAGCACCCCTCTGATTTCAGCTTGCTGGGCCGGGGTCAGCTGATCAGAGAGGGGAATTGCCTCCAGGGGAGAACCAACTTTTGTCCCTCGGAATAGATTCACTAAAGCGTCATCTTTCTGCTCCTCCCAGTGTCCACACATGGCCAACACCACATTCCCCATGTCATAGTATGGCTTCATCATATTCACATGGTACACCCGGCGGTGGTGCGCCCAGTTCGACAGCTCCACCACATAGTTTACCTCATTTAGTTGCTTAATAACCTTGAAGGGCCCTTCCCAGGTAGCTTGGAGTTTGTTCTTTCTCATGGGGATGAGAACCATCACTTGATCCCCGGTGGCGAAGGCGCGGGCCCACGCCGTGCGGTCATACCAGACCTTCTGCTTCCTCTGGGCTCTGGCCAGATTCTCCCTGGCCAGGCCCATGAGCTCGGCAAGTCTTTCCTGGAAGGTCAGGACATACTTCATCACTGACTCTCCATCGGGAGTGGCCTTCCCCTCCCATTCGTCTCTCGTCAGGTCCAGGGGCCCCCTCACCCGCCTTCCATATAACAGTTTGAAAGGCGAGAACCCAGTAGATTCCTGGGGTACCTCCCTGTACGCGAACAGCAGGTGAGGTTAGTACTTGTCCCAGTCCTGCGGGTGCTGGTTCATAAATGTTTTTAGCATCATCTTTAGCGTCCCGTTGAACCTCTCCACCAGCCCGTTGGACTGGGGGTGATACGCTGAGGCCCAGTTGTGCCGGACCCCACATTTCTCCCACAAGCACCGGAGCAGGGTCGACATGAGGTTGGACCCCTTGTCTGTTAAGATTTCCTTGGGGAACCCCACCCAGCTGAAAATGGTCAGCAGCGCATCTGCCACGGTGTCTGCTTCGATAGAGGACAAGGCCACCGCCTCAGGATAGCGAGTGGCGAAGTCTACTACCACCAGAATGTATTTCTTTCCCGACCGGGTCGCCTTGCTGAGAGGTCCCACTATGTCCATGGCCACCTTCTGGAAAGGTTCTTCTATAATGGGTAAAGGCCTCAAAGCTGCTTTCCCCTTGTCTCGGGCCTTCCCCACCCGCTGGCAGGGGTCACAGGATCGGCAGTACTGTCGAACATGGGTAAAGACCCCAGGCCAGTAAAAGTTCTGTAGCAGCCTCTGCCTGGTGCGTCGGATTCCCTGGTGTCCTGCGAGGGGGATGTCATGGGCCAGGTACAGTAGCTTGTGGCGAAACTTCTGGGGAAGTGCCTCCTGATCCCCCATGACTCCACTTCCCCGGGGGGGAGCCCATTCTCGGTACAGGAACCCCTTCTCCCACAGGAACCTCTCCTTGCAACCTCTCCTCATGGTCTGTACCACACTGAGGTTAACCCGGTCCCTGGGCTTCTGCAAGGAGGGATCCTTCTGCAACTCGGCCTGGAACTCGGCAGCTGGGACAGGGATGGGGACCTGCTCTCTCTCGCTGGCTGGGTCTGGAGCCGCAGCCTCTCTGAGCCGTGTCTCTGGTCGTTCCCTCCCCACCAGATTAGGGTTCTGCGCCTCAGGCAGAGTACCTTCCCCGTTGTCAGGGTGCAGTGCCCTGCGCCGACTCTGACTACGGGTCACGACCAGGGCACCCCGGACGTTGCTTGGCCAGACCTCCAGGTCCTCCCCCATTAACACCTCTGTGGGCAAATGTGGGTGTACCCCCACGTCCTTGGGGCCCTCCTTGGCACCCCACTTCAGGTGTACCCTCGCCACAGGCACCTTGAATGGGGTCCCGCCCACACCCCTCAGGGTCAGGTAGGTGTCGGGCACCATCCGATCTGGGGCCACCACCCCGGGCTGGGCCAGCGTCACCTCTGCGCCCGTGTCCCAGTACCCAGTGACCTTTCTCCCATCCACCTCCAGGGGAACAAGGCACTCGCTCTGCAGGGACAGCCCCGTGCCCACCCTGTAAACCAAAAACCCCTCAGAGGAGCATCCAGCCCCTCAGAGAAGCAGACCTGGGGCCCCCCTCCCTCCTTTGCAGGTGGCACGCGGCCAGCCCCCTGTGATGGAGTAGGGACTGTCTATGTGGGGGATGGGAGAGCAGGGAGGAGGGGAGAGCAGGGAGGATTTTAGGTGAAACACAGGTATTCAGACTGTAACATGAGCTAGGCCTGGGGGAGGGGAGGTGACACCTCGGCCCAGGAGCTGGACAAAAGAAAAGGAGCTGAGTGGAGAGGGTGGGGTCAGTCTTCGGTTGGGGAACTGGGTGGTGGGTTTTCAGGGGATCCTAGGCTGGGATCCAAGCACCCTGAACCCCCCAGAAAGGCCAGATTGAGGGGTCCTGGCTCTGAACACGAGCTGGGCTGTATCCGGTGTTCCTGTTGTCCAATAAACCTTCTGTTTTATGGTCTGGCTGAGAGTCACTGTGAGTCCCAGGAAGAGGGGTGCCGGACCGGACTCCCCCACACCCCTTGACAACTGGTGCCAGCGGTGGGATCGTCTGCACCCCATGGATGGTGCTTCCTGCAGTAAGTGACTGGGGAGCAGTAAAACGAAGGGGCGATTCACCTCTGGGAGAGTGTGGCCAGAGAGAAGGACTTTGCAGTAACAGGGTCCCCCCGGGGGATCGCAGCGAGCAGGCGGAGGAGTCTGCAGCTCAACCCTGGCAGAGAGGTGGTGACCTCAAGGACTGGCACACTAGGGGTCCCCCTGGAACCTGTGGGGAGTGGCGAGCACCCGGCCTGCGAGCGGCCAGCAGGAAGATGTATGCCCAGCAGCGCAAGTGTGACCTGGTGGAGCTGTGCAAGCTGAGGGGGCTGCACAGAGGGAGGCTCACCAAGGCCCAGCTGATTGCCCAGCTGGAGGACAAAGATCGTGTGAATGAACCGATCCCTGTCTCTGAGGGAAGCAGCCTGGCAGATGCAGCGCAGGCACCAGTGTCTGTCCCCGCTGGGAGGGGTCAGCCGGCCGCTGAGGGCTCCCCGAGACCCCCCACCCCTAGGCGTAGGGGGAGGGGGAGCCCAGCGACTACCGAGGGCTCAGTGGCCAGCAGGGGATCGTCCCGGCGGAGCTCCCTGTCCCTGGAGCGGAGGCGGCTGGAATATGACAGGGAGGCGCTCGAGCTAAGGAGGCAAGAACTGAGACAGGAGCGAGAGGAGAAGGAGAACCAGCGTAAACACGAGGAGAGGGAGAAGGAGAACCAGCGTAAACACGAGGAGAGGGAGAAGGAGAAGCAATGTAAACATGAACTGGAACTGGCCCAGCTGAAGGAGTGAGGGGGGGCCCAAGCCTACAAAGAGCTTTGATAAGAGCTTCCTGGCCCAGCGGAAGGAGGGGGAGGACATAGACACCTTCCTGACGGCCTTTGAGAATGCCTGTGAGCTGCACTGGGTTGACCCTGCAGACAGGATCCAGTTCCTCACCCCCTTACTGGACTCCACCGCCGTGGAGGTGTACAGCCGAATGAAACGGGCGGAGGCAGGGGACTATAACCTGTTCAAAGAGGCCCTGCTCCGCGAGTTTGGGCTGACCCCGGAGATGTTCCGGAAGAGGTTCCGGAGTCAACATAAGACCCGGGAGGTCACCTACCTACAACTGGTCAACTGGGCACAGGGGTATGCCCGCAAGTGGACAGCTGGGGCCCAAACGAGAGAGGACCTGCTTGACCTATTCATACTAGAGCACCTGTATGCGCAGTGCCCCTCTGACCTGCGGCTGTGGTTGATGGACCAGAAGCCGGAGAACCCACAGCACGCAGGCCGGCTGGCCGACGAGTTTGTGGACCGTCGGGCAGGGGATAGCAGGGAGGTGTCTCGAAGGAGCAGGCCTGCCTCAACGCAGAGAGAAAGTCAGCATGGGGCCTCCCAGCGGGGGCCTATGGAGAACCCCCACCAAAGGGGAACATCCAGCGTCAGGTCCACCCGACCCCCTCGAGGGGACCCACGAGACATGGGCTGCTATCACTGTGGCCAACGAGGCCACATACGGGCCCAGTGCCCCAAGCTCAGGGACAGACCGAGCAGACCCAACCCGCAGAGGGTTGACTGGGTAAAGACCGAATTGGATAAGGGGCAACATTCCCAGGAAAGGGGGGCTGGCAGTGTTCCACCTGGGGAGGAGGGATGAGAGCCCCAGGTAAGCTCCTCGGGGGGGCTGGATGCTCCGGACCCAGGGTTTTTGGTCTGGGGAGCGGGCCAGTCTCTGATCACCTCCACCTTGGCTGGTTCTGGCTTTAGGCAGCCGCTCCCCACCCGATGGCCCAGGTAAGATACTTCCGCCATCCCCACCTTGCACTTCTCAGCCTTTACGGTTAGCCCAGCCTCCCGGAGTTGGTCCAGCACTCGTCTAACCTGGGACACGTGGTCCTCCCAGGTCTGGCTGAAGACGCAGATGTTGTCAATATACGCCACAGCAAAACTCTCCATCCCCCTCAGTAGCTGATCCACCAGGCGCTGGAAGGTGGCCAGCGCTCCCTTGAGGCCAAAGGGCAGGGTCAGAAACTCGTAGAGCCCCAGAGGGGTGATAAAGGCTGATTTCAGCCTGGCATCTGCGTCCAGAGGCACTTGCCAGTAGCCTTTGGTAAGATCCATGGTGGTGAGGTACCGAGCGCCTCCTAGCTTGTCCAGGAGCTCGTCAGGCCTTGGCATGGGGTAGGCATCAGATACGGTGATGGCATTGAGCTTTCGATAGTCCACACAGAACCGGATTGACCCGTCCTTCTTGGGGACCAGCACCACTGGGGAGGCCCAGGGGCTGGCGGACGGCTGGATAACCCCCAAAGCAGCATGTCCCTGACCTCTCTTTCTAAGTCCTGGGCCACCGGGAAAACAGCATGGGGGGCTGAGCAGGGGGAAGGAGAGGGGGGCGCAGAGGTGGGAGGAGGGACAGGCTGGCAGCATGGGGGCTGAGCAGGGGGAAGGAGAGGGGAGCGCAGAGCAGGAAAGAGGGACAGGCGGGCAGCATGGGGGCTGAGCAGGGGAAGGAGAGGGGCGCAGAGAGGGAAGGAGGGACAGGCTGGCAGCATGGGGGCTGAGCAGGGGAAGGAGAGGGGGTGCAGAGCGGGAAGTAGGGACAGGCTGGCAGCATGGGGGCTGAGCAGGGGGAAGGAGAGGGGGGCGCAGAGCGGGAAGGAGGGACAGGCTGGCAGCATGGGGGGCTGAGCAGGGAGGGGGAAGGAGAGGGGGGGTGCAGAGCGGGGAGCAGGGACAGGCTGGCAGCATGGGGCTGAGCAGGGGAAGGAGAGGGGCGCAGAGCAGGAAGGAGGGACAGGTTGGAAGCATGGGGGCTGAGCAGGGGAAGGAGACGGGGCGCAGAGGTGGGAGGAGAACAGGCTGGCAGCATGGGGGGCTGAGCAGGGAGGGGTAAGGAGAGGGGGTGCAGAGTGGGAAGGAGGGACAGGCTGGCAGCATGGGGACTGAGCAGGGGAAGGAGAGGGGGTGCAGAGCGGGAAGGAGGGACAGGCTGGCAGCATGGGGACTGAGCAGGGGAAGGAGAGGGGGTGCAGAGCAGGAAGGAGGGACAGGTTGGAAGCATGGGGGCTGAGCAGGGGAAGGAGAGGGGGCAGAGGTGGGAGGAGAACAGGCTGGCAGCATGGGGGCTGAGCAGGAGGGTAAGGAGAGGGGGTGCAGAGTGGGAAGGAGGGACAGGCTGGCAGCATGGGGACTGAGCAGGGGAAGGAGAGGGGTGCAGAGCGGGAAGGAGGGACAGGCTGGCAGCATGGGGGGACTGAGCAGGGGGAAGGAGAGGGGGGTGCAGAGCGGAAAAGAGAGACAGGATGGCAGCATGGGGGACTGAGCAGGGGGAAGGAGAGGGGGGTGCAGAGTGGGAAAGAGGGACAGGCTGGCAGCATGGGGTGCTGAGCAGGGAAGTAGAGGGGTGCAGAGCGGGGAGCAGGGACAGGCTGGCAGCATGGGGGGCTGAGCAGGGGAAGGAGAGGGGCGCAGAGCGGGAGCAGGGACAGGCTGGCAGCATGTGGGGCTGAGCAGGGGAAGGAGAGGAGCGCAGAGCGGGTAGGAGGGACAGGCTGGCAGCATGGGGGGCTGAGCAGGGAGAGGGAAGGAGAGGGGGGCGCAGGGAGGGAAGGAGGGACAGGCCGGCACATGGAGGGCTGAGCAGGGAGGGGGAAGGAGAGGGGGGTGCAGAGCGGGAAGGAGGGACAGTCTGGCAGCATGGGGGCTGAGCAGGGAGGGGAAGGAGAGGGGGTGCAGAGCGGGGAGCAGGGACAGGCTGGCAGCATGTGGGGCTGAGCAGGGAGGTGTAAGGAGAGGGGTGCAGAGCGGGAAGGAGGGACAGGCTGGCAGCATGGGGGCTGAGCAGGGGAAGGAGAGGGGGTGCAGAGCGGGAGAAGGGCAGGCTGGCACATGGAGGGCTGAGGAGGGCGGGGAAGGAGAGGGGGGCGCAGAGCGGGGAGGAGGGACGGCTGGCAGCCTGGGGGGGCTGAGCAGGGAGGGGAAGGAGAGGGGGTGCAGAGCGGGAAGGAGGGACAGGCTGGCAGCATGGGGGGCTGAGCAGGGGAAGGAGAGGGGATCGCAGAGCGGGGAGAAGGGGCAGGCTGGCACATGGAGGGCTGAGCAGGGAGGGGAAGGAGAGGGGTGCAGAGGTGGGAGGAGGGACAGGCTGGCAGCATGAGGGGCTGAGCAGGGAAGGAGAGGGGGGCGCAGAGCGGGACGGAGGGACATTCTGGCAGCATGGCGGCTGAGCAGGGAGGGAAGGAGAGGGCGCAGAGCGGAAGGGGACAGGCTGGCAGCATGGGGGCTGAGCAGGAGGAAGGAGACGGGCGCAGAGGTGGGAGGAGAACAGGCTGTCAGCATGGGGGGCTGAGCAGGAGGAAGGAGACGGGGGCGCAGAGGTGGGAGGAGAACAGGCTGGCATCATGGGGGCTGAGCAGGAGGAAGGAGAGGGGGTTCAGAGGTGGGAGGAGGGACCGGCGGGCAGCATGGGGGGGCTGAGCAGGGAGGGGAAGGAGAGGGGGGCCCAGAACGGGAAGTAGGGACAGGCTGGCAGCATGGGGGCTCAGCAGGGGGAAGGAGAGTGGGGCGCAGAGCGGGGAGCAGGGACAGGCTGGCAGCATGGGGGGCTGAGCAGGGAGGGAGAGGGAGAGGGGGGCGAAGTGCGGGCAGGAGGGACAGGCTGGCAACATGGGGCTGAGCAGGGGAAGGAGAGGGGTGCAGAGCGAAAGAGGGACAGGCTGGCAGCATGGGGGCTGAGCAGGGGAAGGAGAGGGGGCGCAGAGCAGGAAGGAGGGACAGGCTGGCAGCATGGGGGCTGAGCAGGGGAAGGAGAGGTGCAGAGGTGGAACGAGGGACAGGCTGGCAGCATGGGGGCTGAGCAGGGGAAGGAGAGGGGCGCAGAGCGGGGAGGAGGGACAGGCTGGCAGCATGGGGGCTGAGCAGGGAGGAAGGAGAGGGGTGCAGAGCGGGAATGAGGGACAGGCTGGCAGCATGGAGGGCTGAGCAGGGGGAAGGAGAGGGGGGCGCAGAGCGGGAGCAGGGACAGGCTGGCAGCATGGGGGCTGAGCAGGGGAAGGAGAGGGGTGCAGAGCGGGAAGGAGGGACAGGCTGGCAGCATGGGGGCTGAGCAGGGGAAGGAGAGGGGCGCAGAGCGGGAAGGAGGGACAGTCTGGTAGCATGGGGGCTGAGCAGGGAGAGGGAAGAGAGGGGCGCAGGAGGGAAGGAGGGACAGGCCGGCACATGGAGGGCTGAGCAGGAGGGGAAGGAGAGGGGTGCAGAGCGGGAAGGAGGGACAGTCTGGCAGCATGGGGGCTGAGCCGGGAGGGGGAAGGAGAGGGGGGTGCAGAGCGGGGAGAAGGCGCAGGCTGGCACATGGAGGGCTGAGCAGGGAGGGGGAAGGAGAGGGGGTGCAGAGGGGGGAGGAGGGACCGGCTGGCAGCATGAGGGGGCTGAGCAGGGGGAAGGAGAGGGGGGCGCAGAGCGGGAAGGAGGGACATTCTGGCAGCATGGCGGGCTGAGCAGGGAGGGGGAAGGAGAGGGGGTGCAGAGCGGGAAGGAGGGACAGGCTGGCAGCATGGGGGGCTGAGCAGGAGGCAGGAGACGGGGGCGCAGAGGTGGGAGGAGAACAGGCTGGCATCACGGGGGGCTGAGCAGGAGGAAGGAGAGGGGTTCAGAGGTGGGAGGAGGGACAGGCTGGCAGCATGGGGGCTCAGCAGGGGAAGGAGAGTGGGGCGCAGAGCGGGAGCAGGGACAGGCTGGCAGCATGGGGCTGAGCAGGGAGGGGAAGGAGAGGGGGCGAAGTGCGGAAGGAGGGACAGGCTGGCAACATGGGGGCTGAGCAGGGGAAGGAGAGGGGTGCAGAGCGGGAAGAGGGACAGGCTGGCAGCATGGGGGGCTGAGCAGGGGAAGGACAGGGGCGAAAGCAGGAAGGAGGGACAGGCATGCAGCATGGGGACTGAGCAGGGGAAGGAGAGGGGCAGAGCGGGAGCAGGGACAGGCTGGCGGCATGGGGGCAGAGCAGGAGGGGAAGGAGAGGGGTGCAGAGCGGGGAGGGGACAGGCTGGCAGCATGGGGCTGAGCAGGAGGGGAAGGAGAGGGGCGCAGAGCGGGAGCAGCGACAGGCTGGCAGCATGGGGCTGAGCAGGGGGAAGGAGAGGGGATCGCAGAGCAGGAAGGAGGGACAGGCTGGCAGCATGGGGGCTGAGCAGGGGAAGGAGAGGAGGCGCAGAGCGGGAAGGAGGGACCGGCATGCAGCATGGGGGACTGAGCAGGGGGAAGGAGAGGAGGGCGCAGAGCGGTAAGTAGGGACAGGCTGGCAGCATGGGGGGCGGAGCAGGGGGAAGGAGAGGGGGCGCAGAGCGGGGAGCAGGGACAGGCTGGCAGCATGGGGGACTGAGCAGGGGGAAGGAAAGGGGGGCGCAGAGCGGGAAGGAGGGACAGGCTGGCAGCATGGGGGGCTGAGCAGGGGGAAGGAGAGGGGGCGCAGAGGTGAAACGAGGGACAGGCTGGCAGCAGGGTGGGCTAAGCACGAGGACGGAGAGGAGGGTTCACAGGTGGGAGGAGGGACAGGCTGGCAGCATGGGGCTGAGCAGGGGAAGGAGAGGGGTGCAGAGGTGGGAGGAGGGACAGGCTGGCAGCATGAGGGGGCTAAGCAGGAGGAAGGAGAGGGGGTTCACAGGTGGGAGGAGGGACAGGCTGGCAGCATGGGGGCTGAGCAGGCAGGGGAAGGAGAGGGGCGCAGAGAGGGAAGGAGGGACAGGCTATCGGCATGGGGGCTGAGTAGGGGAAGGATAGTGGGGTGCAGAGGTGGGCGGAGGGACAGGCTGGCAGCATGGGGGGGCTGAGCAGGGGGAATGAGAGGGGGGCGCAGAGCGGCAAGGAGGGACAGGCTGTCAGCATGGGGGGCTGAGCAGGAGGGGGAAGGAGAGGGGTGCAGAGCGGGGAGCAGGAACAGGCTGGCAGCATGGGGGGCTGAGCAGGGGGAAGGAGAGGGGAGCGCAGAGCAGGAAGGAGGGACAGGCTGGCAGCATTGGGGGCTGAGAAGGGGGAATGATAGAGGTGTGCAGAGAGGGAATGAGGGACAGGCTGGCAGCATGGGGGCTGAGCAGGGGTAGGAGAGGTGCAGAGCGGGAGCAGGGACAGGCTGTCAGCATGGGGGGCTGAGCAGGGGGAAGGAGAGGGAGGTGCAGAGCAGGAAGGAGGGACAGGCTGGCAGCATGGGGGGCTGAGCAGGGGGAAGGAGAGGGGATCGCAGAGCAGGAAGGAGGGACAGGCTGGCAGCATGGGGGCTGAGCAGGGGAAGGAGAGGGGGGTGCAGAGCGGGGAGCAGGAACAGGCTGGCAGCATGGGGGGCTGAGCAGGGGGAAGGAGAGGGAGGTGCAGAGCAGGAAGGAGGGACAGGCTGGCAGCATGGGGGGCTGAGCAGGGGGAATTAGCGGGGGGTGCAGAGCGGGAAGGATTGTTAATAATATCTTAACAAGCACCAAAAGTTAGGAATGTAGGGGAGTTAAGAACAAACAGAAAACTAAACCAGGGGGTCAGTAAGGACATTTAGAGGCTGGGGTTTCTTATCAATTCTTCAAACAATCTGTTCCTGGCACAGCACACCTGGTACTATGCCAGGACTGCAGCCCCTAACTTATCTCGCTTTTTCCAAGCGCTTTGTGAGACATGCTGATTCTGAGTATTTTTCCACTCCAGGATTACGCAGAAACGTCTGTTAGCCTGATTTCAGTCAGGCTGGCATACCTGTTTTGTTTGCTATATTTTTATTCAGGCCTAACAGGGGGAAGAAGAGGGGGGCTGAGAGATGGGAGGAGGGACAGGCTGGAAGCATGGGGGCTGAGCAGGGGAAGGAGAGGGGCAGAGGTGGGAGGAGGGACAGGCTGGCAGCATGGGGGCTGAGCAGGGGAAGGAGAGGGGGGCGCAGAGCGGGGAGGAGGGACAGGGTGGCAGCATGGGGGGCTGAGCAGGAGGGGAAGGAGAGGGGGTGCAGAGCGGGGAGCAGGGACAGGCTGGCAGCATGGGGGGCTGAGCAGGGGAAGCAGAGGGGCGCAGATCGGGAAGGAGGGACAGGATGGCACATGGGGGCTGAGCAGGGGAAGGAGAGGGGCGCAGAGCGGGAAAGAGGGACAGGCTGGCAGCATGGGGAGCTGAGCAGGGAGGGGAAGGAGAGGGGCACAGAGCGGGAAGGAGGGACAGGCTGGCAGCAAGGGGGGCTGAGCAGGGGGAAGGAGAGGGTGGCGCAGAGTGGGAAGGACGGACAGGCTGGCAGAATGGGGGCTGAGCAGGGAGGAAGGAGAGGGGGCACAGAGCGGGAAGGAGGGACAGGCTGGCAGCATGGGGGCTGAGAAGGGGAAGGAGAGGGGTGCAAGGTGGCAGGAGGGAAAGGCTGGCAGCATGGGGGGCTGAACAGGGGGAAGGAGAGGGGGTTCACAGGTGGGAGGAGGGACAGGCTGGCAGCATGGGGGCTGAGCAGGCAGGGGAAGGAGAGGGGCGCAGAGAGGGAAGGAGGGACAGGCTATCAGCATGGGGGCTGAGCAGGGTAAGGAGAGGCGCAGAGCGGGAGCAGGGACAGGCTGCCAGCATGGGGGCTGAGCAGGAGGAGAGAAGGAGAGGGGCGAAGTGCGGGAAGGAGGGACAGGCTGGCAGCATGGGGGCTGAGCAGGGGAAGGAGAGGGGCGTAGAGCAGGAAGGAGGGACAGGCTGGCAGCATGGGGGGCTGAGCAGGGGGAAGGAGAGGGGGGAGTAGAGCAGGAAGGAGGGACAGGCTGGCAGCATGGGGGCTGAGCAGGGGAAGGAGAGGGGGTGCAGAGCGGAAGGAGGGACAGGCTGGCAGCATGGGGACTGAGCAGGGGAAGGAGAGGGGCAGAGCGGGGACCAGGGACAGGCTGGCAACATGGGGCTGAGCAGGGGAAGGAGAGGGGCGCAGCGCGGGCAGCAGGGACAGGCTGGAAGCATGGGGGGCTGAGCAGGGAGGGAGAAGGAGAGGGGGCGAGAAGTGCGGGAAGGAGGGACAGGCTGGCAGCATGGGGGCTGAGCAGGGGAAGGAGAGGGGCGTAGAGCAGGAAGGAGGGACAGGCTGGCAGCATGGGGGCTGAGCAGGGGAAGGAGAGGGGCGTAGAGCAGGAAGGAGGGACAGGCTGGCAGCATGGGGGCTGAGCAGGGGAAGGAGAGGGCGGGGCAGAGCGGGAAGGAGGGACAGGCTGGCAGCATGGGGACTGAGCAGGGGAAGGAGAGGGGGTGCAGAGCGGGGACCAGGGACAGGCTGGCAACATGGGGCTGAGCAGGGGAAGGAGAGGGGGCAGAGCGGGAGCAGGGACAGGCTGGAAGCATGGGGGCTGAGCAGGGGAAGGAGAGGGGCGCAGAGGTGGAACGAGGACAGGCTGGCAGCATGGGGGCTGAGCAGGGGAAGGAGAGGGGCAGAGCGGGAAGGAGGGACAGGCTGGCAGCATGGGGCTGAGCAGGGGAAGGAGAGGGGCGCAGAGCGGAAGGAGGGACAGGCTGGCAGCATGGGGGCTGAGCAGGAGGGGGAGGAGAGGTGGTGCAGAGGTGGGAGGAGGGACATTCTGGCAGCATGGGGGCTGAGCAGGGAGGGGAAGGAGAGGGGAGCAAAGCGGGAAGGGGGACAGGCTGGCCGCATGGGGGCAGAGCAGGAGGAAGGAGAGGGGGTTCAGAGGTGGGAGGAGGGACAGGCTGGCAGCATGGGGGCTGAGCAGGGATGGGGAAGGTGTAGGGGTGCAGAGCGGGAAGTAGGGACAGGCTGGCAGCATGGGGGCTGAGCAGGGGGAAGGAGAGGGGGGCGCAGAGCGGGGAGCAGGGACAGGCTGGCAGCATGCGGGGCTGAGCAGGGAGGGGGAAGGAGAGGGGGGCGAAGTGTGGGAAGGAGGGACAGGCTGGCAACATGGTGGGCTTTGCAGGGGGAAGGAGAGGTGGGTGCTGAGCGGGAAGTAGGGACAGGCTGGCAGCATGGGGCTGAGCAGGAGGGGAGGAGAGGTGGTGCAGAGGTGGGAGGAGGGACAGGCTGGCAGCATTAGGGGCTGAGCAGGGGAAGGAGAGGGGTGCAGAGCGGGAAGGAGGGACAGGCTGGCAGCATGGGGCTGAGCAGGGGAAGGAGAGGGGGTGCAGAGCGGGAAGGAGGGACAGGCTGGCAGCATGGGGGCTGAGCAGGGGAAGGAGAGGGGTGCAGAGCGGGAAGTAGGGACAGGCTGGCAGCATGGGGGCTGAGCAGGAGGGGAAGGAGAGGGGCAGAGCGGGGAGAAGGGGCAGGCTGGCAGCATGGGGGGCTGAGCAGGGAGGGGGAAGGAGAAGGGGGCGCAGAGCGGGGAGCAGGGACAGGCTGGCAGCATGGGGGGCTGAGCAGGGGGAAGGAGAGGGGATCGCAGAGCGGGAACGAGGGACAGGCTGTCAGCATGGGGGCTGAGTAGGGGGAAGGAGAGGGGGGCGCAGAGCGGGAAGGAGGAACAGGCTGTCAGCATGGGGGGCTGAGCAGGGAGGGGGAAGGAGAGGGGGGTGCAGAGGTGGGCGGAGGGACAGGCTGGCAGCATGGTGGGGCTGAGCAGGGGGAAGGAGAGGGGGGCGCAGAGCGGGAAGGAGGAACAGGCTGTCAGCATGGGGGGCTGAGCAGGGAGGGGGAAGGAGAGGGGGGTGCAGAGCGGGGAGCAGGAACAGGCTGGCAGCATGGGGGGCTGAGCAGGGGGAAGGAGAGGGAGGTGCAGAGCGGGAAGGAGGGACAGGCTGGCAGCATGGGTGGCTGAGCACGGGGAATTAGAGGGGGGTGCAGAGCGGGAAGGATTGTTAATAAGATCTTAACAAGCACCAAAAGTTAGGAATGTAGGGGAGTTAAGAACAAACAGAAAACTAAACCAGGGGGTCAGTAAGGACATTTAGAGGCTGGGGTTTCTTATCAATTCTTCAAACAATCTGTTCCTAGCACAGCACACCTGGTACTATGCCAGGACTGCAGCCCCTAACTTATCTCGCTTTTTCCAAGCGCTTTGTGAGACATGCTGCTTCTGAGTATTTTTCCACTCCAGGATTACGCAGAAACGTCTGTTAGCCTGATTTCAGTCAGGCTGGCATACCTGTTTTGTTTGCGATATTTTTATTCAGGCCTAACAGGGGGAAGAAGAGGGGGGCTGAGAGATGGGAGGAGGGAGAGGCTGGCAGCATGGGGGGCTGAGCAGGGGAAGGAGAGGGGCGCAGAGCGGGAAGGAGGGACAGGGTGGCAGCATGGGGGCTGAGCAGGGAGGGGAAGGAGAGGGGTGCAGAGCGGGAGCAGGGACAGGCTGGCAGCATGGGGGGCTGAGCAGGGGAAGCAGAGGGGCAGATCGAAGGAGGGACAGGCTGGCACATGGGGGCTGAGCAGGAAGGAGAGGGGGCGAGAGCAGGAAAGAGGACAGGCTGGCAGCATGGGGGCTGAGCAGGAGGGGAAGGAGAGGGGCACAGAGCGGGGAAGGAGGGACAGGCTGGCAGCAAGGGGGCTGAGCAGGGGAAGGAGAGGTGGCGCAGAGTGGGAAGGACGGACAGGCTGGCAGCATGGGGGCTGAGCAGGAGGAAGGAGAGGGGGTGCAGAGCGGGAAGGAGGGACAGGCTGGCAGCATGGGGCTGAGCAGGGGAAGGAGAGGGGTGCAGAGGTGGAACAAGGGACAGGCTGGCAGCATGGGGGCTGAGAAGGGGAAGGAGAGGGGCGCAGAGCGGGAAGGAGGGACAGGCTGGCAGCATGGGGGGCTAAGCAGGGAGGGGGAAGGAGAGGGGCGCAGAGCGGGAAGGAGGGACTGGCTGGCAGCATGGGGGCTGAGCAGGAGGGGAAGGAGAGGGGGTGCAGAGCGGGAAGGAGGGACAGGCTGGCAGAATGGGGGCTGAGCAGGAGGAAGGAGAGGGGTGCAAGGTGGGAGGAGGATAGGCTGGCAGCATGGGGGGCTGATCAGGGGGAAGGAGAGGGAGCGCAGAGGTGGGAGGAGGGACAGGCTGGCATCATGTGGGGCTGATCAGGGGAAGGAGAGGGGCGCAGAGCAGGAAGGAGGGACAGGCTGGCAGCATGGGGGCTGAGCAGGGAGGGGAAGTAGAGGGGGTGCAGAGCAGGAGCAGTGACAGGCTGGCAGCATGGGGCTGAGCAGGGGAAGGAGAGGGGGCAGAGCAGGAAGGAGGGACAGATTGGCAGCATGGGGGCTGAGCAGGAGGGGGAATGAGAGGGGGTGCAGAGCGGGAAGGAGGGACAGGCTGGCAGCATGGGGTCTGAGCAGGGGAAGGAGAGGGGCGCAGAGCAGGAAGGAGGGACAGGCTGGCAGCATGGGGGCTGAGCAGGAGGGGAAGTAGAGGGGGTGCAGAGCGGGGAGCAGTGCCCGGCTGGCAGCAGGGGGGCTGAGCAGGGGAAGGAGAGGGGCGCAGAGCAGGGAGGAGGGACAGATTGGCAGCATGGGGGGCTGAGGAGGGAGGAGGAATGAGAGGGGGGAGCAGAGCGGGAAGGAGGGACAGGCTGGCCGCATGGGGGGCTGAGCAGGGCGGGGAAGGAGCGGGGGGCGTAGAGCGGGGAGCAGGGACAGGCTGGCAGCATGGGGGCTGAGCAGGGGAAGCAGAGGGGCGCAGATCGGGAAGGAGGGACAGGCTGGCACATGGGGGCTGAGCAGGGGAAGGAGAGGGGCAGAGCAGGAAGAGGGACAGGCTGGCAGCATGGGGGCTGAGCAGGGAGGGGAAGGAGAGGGGCAAAGAGCGGGAAGGAGGGACAGGCTGGCAGCAAGGGGGCTGATCAGGGGAAGGAGAGGGGGCGCAGAGGTGGGAGGAGGGACAGGCTGGCATCATGGGGGGCTGATCAGGGGGAAGCCGAGGGGGCGCAGACCAGGCACGAGGGACAGATTGGCAGCAGGGGGGGCTGAGCAGGAGGGGAAGTAGAGGGGTGCAGAGCAGGAGCAGTGACAGGCTGGCAGCATGGGGGCTGAGCAGGGGGAAGGAGAGGGGGGCGCAGAGCAGGAAGGAGGGACAGATTGGCAGCATGGGGGGCTGAGCAGGGAGGGGGAATGAGAGGGGGGTGCAGAGCGGGAAGCAGGGACAGGCTGGCAGCAGGGGGGTCTGAGCAGGGGAAGGAGAGGGGCAGAGCAGGAAGGAGGGACAGGCTGGCAGCATGGGGCTGAGCAGGAGGAAGTAGAGGGGGGTGCAGAGCGGGGAGCAGTGACAGGCTGGCAGCATGGGGGGCTGAGCAGGGGGAAGGAGAGGGGGGCGCAGAGCAGGGAGGAGGGACAGAGAGGCACCAAGGTCGGCTGAGCAGGCAGGAGGACTGAGAGGGGGGTGCAGAGCGGGAAGGAGGGACAGGCTGGCAGCATGGGGGGCAGAGCAGGGGAAGGAGAGGGGTGCAGAGCGGCCAGGAGGGACAGGCTGGCAGCATGGGGGGCTGAGCAGGGAGGAGGAAGGAGAGGAGGTGCAGAGGTGGGAGGAGGGACAGGCTGGCAGCATGGGGGCTGAGCAGGGGAAGGAGAGGGGGTGCAGAGTGGGGAGAAGGGACAGACTGGCAGCATGGGGGCTGAGCAGGGGAAGGAGAGGGGTGCAGAGCGGAAGGAGGACCCGCTGGCAGCATGGGGGCTGAGCAGGGGAAAGGAGAGGGCAGAGCGGGAAGGAGGGACAGGGTGGCAGCATGGGGGCTGAGCAGGGGAAGGAGAGGGGGCGCAGAGTGGGAAGGAGGGACAGGGTGGCAGCATGGGGGCTGAGCAGGGCGGAGGAAGGAGAGGAGGTGCAGAGCGGGGAGCAGTGACAGGCTGGCAGCATGGGGGGCTGAGCAGGGAGGGGGAAGGAGAGGGGGGTGCAGAGCGGGAACTAGGGACAGGCTGGCAGCATGGGGGGCTGAGCAGGGGGAAGGAGAGGGGAGCGCAGAGCAGTAAGGAGGGACAGGCTGGCAGCATGGGGGGCTGAGCAGGGGGAATTAGAGGGGGGTGCAGAGCGGGAAGGATTGTTAATAAGATCTTAACAAGCACCAAAAGTTAGGAATGTAGGGGAGTTAAGAACAAACAGAAAACTAAACCAGGGAGTCAGTAAGGACATTTAGAGGCTGGGGTTTCTTATCAATTCTTCAAACAATCTGTTCCTAGCACAGCACACCTGGTACTATGCCAGGACTGCAGCCCCTAACTTATCTCGCTTTTTCCCAGCGCTTTGTGAGACATGCTGCTTCTGAGTATTTTTCCACTCCAGGATTACGCAGAAACGTCTGTTAGCCTGATTTCAGTCAGGCTGGCATACCTGTTTTGTTTGCTATATTTTTATTCAGGCCTAACAGGGGGAAGAAGAGGGGGGCTGAGAGATGGGAGGAGGGACAGGCTGGCAGCATGGGGGCTGAGCAGGGGAAGGAAAGGGGGGTGCAGAGCGGGGAGCAGAGCAGGCTGGCAGCATAAGGGGCTGAGCAGGGATGGGGAAGGAGAGGGGGCGCAGAGCGGAAGGAGGGACAGGCTGGCAGCAAGGGGGCTGAGCAGGGGAAGGAGAGGGGGCGCAGAGCGCGAGGGGGACAGGCTGGCACATGGGGGGCTGAGCAGGGGGAAGGAGAGGGGGGTGCAGAGCGGGAAGGAGGGACAGGCTGGCAGCATGGGGGGCTGAGCAGGGGGAAGGAGAGGGGGGTGCAGAGCGGGAAGGAGGGACAGGCTGGCAGCATGGGGGGCTGAGCAGGGGGAAGGAGAGGGGGGCGCAGAGCGGGGAGCAGGGACAGGCTGGCAGCATGGGGGGCTGAGCAGGGAGGGGGAAGGAGAGGGGGTGCAGAGCGGGAAGGAGGACAGGCTGGCAGCATGGGGTCTGAGCAGGGGAAGGAGAGGGGCGCAGAGCGGGAGCAGGGACAGGCTGGCAGCATGGGGGCTGAGCAGGGGAAGGAGAGGGGTGCAGAGCGGGAAGGAGGGACAGGCTGGCAGCATGGGGGCTGAGCAGGGGAAGGAGAGGGGTGCAGAGCGGGAAAGAGGGACAGGCTGTCAGCATGGGGGCTGAGCAGGGGAAGGAGAGTGGGGTGCAGAGGTGGGCGGAGGGACAGGCTGGCAGCATGGGGGCTGAGCAGGTAGGGGAAGGAGAGGGCAGAGCGGGAAGGAGGGACAGGCTGGCAACATGGGGGCTGAGCAGGGGAAGGAGAGGGGTGCAGAGCGGGAGCAGGGACAGGCTGGCAGCATGGGGGGCTGAGCAGGCAGGGGAAGGAGAGGGGGCGCAGAGCGGGAAAGAGGACAGGCTGGCAGCATGGGGGCTGAGCAGGAGGGGGAAGGAGAGGGGCAGAGCGGAAAGAGGACAGGCTGGCAGCATGGGGGCTGAGCAGGGGAAGGAGCGGGGTGCAGAGCAGGAAGGAGGGACAGGCTGGCAGCATGGGGGCTGAGCAGGGGAAGGAGCGGGGTGCAGAGCTGGAAGGAGGGACAGGCTGGCAGCATGGGGCTGAGCAGGGGAAGGAGATGGGGTGCAGAGCGGGGAGCAGGGACAGGCTGGCAGCATGGGGGCTGAGCAGGGGAAGGAGAGGGGGTGCAGAGCGGGATGGAGGGACAGGCTGGCAGCATGGGGCTGAGCAGGGGAAGGAGAGGGGGCGCAGTGCTGGAAGGAGGGACAGGCTGGTAGCATGGGGGCAGAGCAGGGAGGGGAAGGAGAGGGGTGCAGAGTGAAGGAGGGACAGGCTGGCAGCATGGGGGCTGAGTAGGGGAAGGACAGGGGTGCAGAGCGGGGAGCAGGGACAGGCTGGCAGCATGGGGTCTGAGCAGGGGAAGGAGAGTGGGGCGCAGAGGTGGGAGGAGGGACAGGCTGGCAGCATTGGGGGCTGAGCAGGGGAATGAGAGGGGATGCAGAGCGGGAAGTAGGGACAGGCTGGCAGCATGGGGGCTGAGCAGGAGGGGAAGGAGAGGGGCGCAGAGCAGGAAGGAGGGACAGGCTATCAGCATGGGGGCGCTGAGCAGGGGAAGGAGAGGGGTGCAGAGGTGTGAGGAGGGACAGGCTGGCAGCATGGGGGCTGAGCAGGAGGGGAAGGAGAGGCGCAGAGCGGGAAGGAGGGACAGGTTGGCAGCATGGGGGGCTGAGCAGGTAGGTGGAAGGAGAGGGGGGTACAGAGCGGGGAGCAGGGAGAGGCTGGCACCATGGGGGGCTGAGCAGGGGGAAGGAGAGGGGTGCACATAACAGGAAGGAGGGACAGCCTGGCAGCATGGGGGGCTGAGCAGGGGGAAGGAGAGGGGGGCGCAGAGGTGGGAGGAGGGACAGGCTTGCAGCATGGGGGCTGAGCAGGGGAAGGAGAGGGGGTGCAGAGGTGGGAGGAGGACAGGCTGGCAGCATGGGGGCTGAGCAGGGAGGGGGAAGGAGAGGGGGGCACAGAGTTGGGAGGAGGGACAGGCCGGTAGCATGGGGGGCTAAGCAGGGAGGGGGAAGGAGAGGGGGCGCAGAGGTGGGAGGAGGGACAGGCTTGCAGCATGGGGGGCTGAGCAGGGGGAAGGAGAGGGGGGCGCAGAGGTGGGAGGAGGGAGAGGCTGGCACATGGGTGGCTGAGCAGGGGGAAGGAGAGGGGGGACACATGAAAGTCGCAGGGAGGGGGCTGAGTGGGGAAGAGTGGAGGAGGAACCAGTGATCAGTGGCAGTGGCAAGTGGGCAGGTGGGAGAAGTAGAGGTGGGATGCCCATAATGTGCAGGAAGTGGGCTGGGGGGTGGGGGGTGATGCAGAGGCTGGGACGGAGCAGGGGCAGGGCCTAGAGTGGGTATGGGTGTGTGGGCGGGGCCATGGCTGGAAGAGGGGGAACCCGGAGTGGGGCTGGGACACTGGCGAGGAGAGCGACACGCCCTGTCCCCCAAGGAATCACTGGTTAATGTTGTGTCCATGAGTCCTGTCCCTCCCGAGCCCTGTGTGTCTGGAGGCTGGGGCTGGGCCTGGGGACTGTTTCCGGGCACTAGACTAGATTGCTGGAGCAGGCTCTGGTCCCCTGCTTTGCACGGGGCTGAGGTAATTCCCGCAGCACCAGACAAGCACCCTGCAGCACTGACTGTCAAAGGGGCGAGCTGAGGCTGCTGGCCCCGACACCGCCCCTTGCTAGCACCGTGGGTGTGTCAGAGGCAGTTAAACTTCGTGATACCGTGAGCAGGACGTTCCAGGCTCTAGTTCTTTCGGTTTTGAAGCCAGGGGATGTGCCAGGAGCGGCCGGCGCCTCCATCCCCTGTCGAAGACACTGAAAACCTTGGGAGCAGGCTGGGGTTAAACCCTGCGGCTCCCTGACCCCCCCACCCCGGCGGCACGGCTGTTACAGCCCGGGAGAGGGGAGCGGTCCCTGGAAGCAGGCGTGCGCCCTAGAGACAAGGGCTCTGGGTGCTGGCGAAGCTGGGAGCCCCCTGAACTCTGCAGGTAGGGGGGGGTCTCTCACTGCAACTCAGCTGCATTGCTCCCCGGGATATTTCCTGGCGGGTTGTACAGGCTCCTGGGGCCTGGGCTCCCCCAATATTTAGGGCCCGGGTGCCACCAATGTTTGGGGCTGGGTCTTTCCCAAAGCCCCTTGCGCCTCCTCTGGCCCCACCTCTTCCCCTGCAGTTCCGCCCCTAGCGCCCCCCTTCGCCCTGCACTAGTGCCAGGGCAGGCTGCTCCTGCCCTTGCCCTTCTGCCTCTGAGCCTTCCCTTTTCCAGCGGGACCCTCCACCAGCACAGCCTCCATCTGCCCACCACTCAGGGCAAGGGGCAGCCCCACCCCCAGTGAGGCTACAGTGAGGGGCAGCAGCAGGGGAGGCGTTGCACATTATGATGGCAGTTCTCCCCCCTCGGTACCCACCATAGGGGAGGCGAGGGGGCTTCCTGGACCTGAGAGGGGCCCTAGGAGCACGTGCAGTGGCAGTGGTGGTGGTGGGGGTGTGAGTGTGCTGGGGAGGGGGGAAGAGGAGGGGGGGCCTTCCCCCAGAGCTCACTGCTGCTGGTGGGGAGAGGGCTCCGCTTACAAGGCAGGGGTGTGTGGATGTGGGGTGGGGGGGGAGACTTGGACCTGTTCTGGGCACCACCAAAAATTATACAAACTTGCTGCCCACACAGATTCAGAGCCCTGGCCAGTCACGTCTCCACTGCCAGGTTGAGATTTGTTTGCTGATCTGCTTTATTTACCGACAGCTGTAGGAACCGATAGCCAGTTGTAATTTTCCCTTGGGGTGTTGTTGGATTCAGAAGCACAAGCCCTGTGGATCCTAACTCCCCAGTGTTTATGAAAATCTCCCCCTCTGAGTGTAAATTGCATCTGTCTGTGCCCGTGATGCCTTTTGCATCTCGGACGGGAGGAAGCCGACCCCAAGGGAGGGCAGATGAGCCAGCTACTGCCCTCAGGGTGCTTCTGGCAGGGAGGGGGTGGCTTTACCTCTCATTGGCACTATCAGATCAGTGGCCACCACTGATTGCAGGTGCTCAGTGAGTGCCTCACCCGCCAGCCCTGTTCTCGCCTACCTCCTCCCAAGCGTGCCAGCCCCAGCAGCCGTCCTGGCCTAAGACAGCTTAAAGCCACTCCAGCTGCAGCTGCTGTGCTGCCCACTGTGACATTATGCCCATGATGACCGATGACTGAATCCATCCCTCACTCTGGGGACACTGAGGCTGGGCCAGAGACAGAGAAAGGGAGGCCCAAGGGAGAGGCCTGGTAGCTGGACTGGATGGCTTCTTAACATTCCTTCTTATAATTCTATTATTTAGGTCATTAGAAGGTGTTACTAGGAGTACAGTGACCCAGACCCTGCATGGCACCACCCCTTTTCCCACATACCCCTGACTTGCCAGGTCCCTCATTTCAGTAATGCGCCTCAGCCAGTATAAGCAGTACATGCCCATGCACCCATTCCCATTCCCACCATGCCCACTGATGCCTCCATTCACTGGTCCCATCCCTGGACAATGCACTTTCCTTACATCACTTCCTCTATTCCCCTGCTGCTGATTCTGTGGGCATCCATCCCCAAAGTGTCGTGTACGATGCTGACATGTGTCTACACACTCATTTCACCATGGCCTCTTTCCTGGCCCTGCCCACTCAGTCTCTTCTTTCCGGTACCTCCAAAGGGGACATTTGTGTCCCTCATCACTGTCAGACTGGCCAGCCACACTTTCTCCATCCTCATCCTCCTCAAAGAGGCTGACCATGCTCCCTCCATCCATCCCTCTCCGTATCCATGTACATCCATCCTGAGTGCTCTGCGTCCCTCTACTGGATCCAGGCGTACCCTGTGCACCACGATTTGAGGACTTTATTAACTCAGCCAGAGCTTAGGGGTCTATTACAGGAGTGGGTGGGTGAGGTTCTGTGGCCTGCAATGTGCCGGAGGTCAGACCAGATGATCATAATGGTCCCTTCTGGCATTACAGTTGTTGGTGTTATATGTTAAAAATTGCATAATTAAAGGGGTGCCCACTCTCAGCCACAGTAAGTCTAAAAACTAAAAAGGAGTTTTGCGTTCCTCTCACCACTCTGATTAACCAAAAAGGGTGGCAGGTAAATCTACCCCCAGTCGTAGCCAAACTGGGCAATAGAGAAGTTGGGGGGAAAAAAGTGTACTTAATAACTAAAATTAAGCAATTAAAAGCATAAATCATAAACCAGGCAGCAACTCAAACCTACGCCCAGGGCAAGTTGCAGGCCTTAAAACAAAACTTCCAGGCAAAAAAAAAAAAAAGCACTGGCTAAGCAAGTACCGGTCCTTCAAGGACTTGTCAAAATTTGACCATTTGTGCTCAGCATACGCCATAACAGCCACAAAAAAATTGAATAGTTAAACGCCAATAAACCATGCGTTTTTGCCCAGGTGGCAAGCCTCACGAAAAAAAACCTTAAATAGCCTTGTAAGTAAAAATGTTTTAAAAAAAAACCCAACCAAAAATGGTGAGGGCTAGTTAAAAAGCCCACCCTCCTAGCTAAACTAGTAGTAGAAGAAAGCCAGTGCCCATAAAAAAACAGTTCAGCAAAAAAAGCAAAATCGGGCCCAAGCAGGCAGGCAACAAATACAAAACATTAAAAAAACAGGTTAAAAATTTTAAAAGCATAGTTAAAAAAAAAAGACCCAAAACAATACTTAAAATGGTAATTTAAGTTAATCAAAGTGGCCGTTAAAAAACAAGAAAGTAATTAAAAAAAAAGTAAAAAGTTAACTCTGTAGTTGCTAAAAAAAAACAAAAAACAGCAGTTGAACTTTATAAAAATGCTAAAAAAAAGTTCTTGGTGTCTTTAAAATGTTTGTAAATAAATCCAGGAAAAAAATTATTTAATTGCAATCATTTGGCTATAAACAATTTAGTCAAATTAGCAAAAGAAATTTATCCAGTGCTAGGTAATTAAAACCCTGTTAGGCGCTAAAGGGCTCTGTAAAAAGTGTTGTTCTTTCAAATCACTGTATGTTTAAAAGCAAAAATTAAAAGTAAAAAGCCATCAAAATTCTGGTAAAGTTAATTGTGTCCCTTTTAAAGTAAAAATCTTTAAGCTGTAAATAGCTTTAAATCCAAAAGCAAGCCAAAAAGCATCTCTAGTCATGCAAATTATCTAACTAATAAAGTAACAGCCACTAAAACCTGGGCTAGCTAGAAAACAAATACAAAAAAAATGGGGTAATTCCTCTGTTTTGCCTAAAATCAACAAAGGTATTTGTATATTTTAAGCAATAACTAACTGCCCAGAAGGGGTAGACCTCTGTTTTTTTGACTTTCAAATAATCAAAAAAAACTAATGCCAGCTGAACAGCATTCAACGTACCATGCATTTACTGGCACAATAAAAATTATGTTTTATGTTCTAGGTCCTGTCTTGTGGTGTTTGTCTCATGGCCAGAACTGTTGTGTTTAATATTTTCATAAAATAGTCTAGTTTAAAATCAAACAAAAGGGTTAAATCAAAAAGCAAATACTTGTTTTTTTCAACTTAAAATACAAAGTGTTTAAATAAATAAAAAAATGTGATATACTAAAGTCTAATACATTTGCTTAAATAAAAAAAAACTTTATTGGCCAAATCTTTTAATTAAAAAAATGGTTGTTAAAATTTGCATACCAATGGTCTTTAAAAGCAAAAACATATAAAGTTACCCCACTCCCCATATTGTACATAAAATCCTTCTGGCTATCTCAAATTTCTAGCCAAAGGGCTGAAAAGGGTGAAAAGCTATTAAACACCAGAGGCTGTACTAAGTAAACTCCTCAAAGTGGGTGTGCTTGTCCCGGCTTGTTGCTCCAAAGCTCTGTAATCAACTTATTTTACTAAAAAAGTATATGTAGCATCCATTAAATAATAAAACGAATGTACTGTAGAAGGGCATTGTGTATATATTCATAATTTTAAAAATGTATAAATAAAAACTAAAAGTTTCCTTTATAAATTAAAAAAAGCCAAAAAAAAATTAACTAAAAATAAATTAGCTAGCGGAGTGTGGGGGAGTCCGGCTCTGCACCCCTCCTCCTGGGACTCACAGTGACTCTCAGCCAGCCAGTAAAACAGAAGGTTTATGGGACAACAGGAATGCAGGTTACAGCACAACCAGGACCCCTCAATCGAGTCCTTCTGGGGGGTTCAGGGTGCTTGGATCCCAGCATAGGATCCCCTGAACTCTCACCCCCCAGCCCAAAACCAAAACTGACTCAACCCTCTCCACTCAGCTCTTTTTCTTTGTCTAGCTCCCCGGGCACAGGTGTTGACCTCCCCTCCCCCCTGCCTAGCTCAGGTTACAGGCTCAGGTCCTGTCCCTCACCTAAAATCCTCCCTGGCTCTCCCAACCCCCACACAGACAGCCCCTACTCCATCACAGCTCTCCCCCTTTGAGACTGAACTGAGCGGGGTCACTCTGCCCAGTGACCTGAGAAAGTTCGGGGCCCCCTCTCCGGGACAGCGCGTCCGCTATCAGGTTGGCACTTCCCTTCACATGGACCACGTCCATGTCATAGTCCTGCAGGATCAGGCTCCATCTCAGGAGCTTGGCGTTGGCTCCTTTCATCTGGTGCAGCCAGGTCAGGGGAGAGTGGTCGGTGTACACGGTGAAGTGTCGCCCAAAGAGATATGGCTCCAGTTTCCACACCATGGCCAGGCATTCCTTCTCGATGGCCGCGTAGCTCTGCTCCCGGAGTAGCAACTTCGTGCTCAGGTACATGATGGGGTGTCTCTCCCCCTTTTCATCCTCCTGCATCAACACCGCCCCCAGCCCCGTGTCTGAGGCGTCGGTGAACACCAGAAAGGGTTTGTCAAAATCTGGGTTTGCCAAAACTGGGCCACTGAGCAGAGCCTCCTTCAGCGCCTGGAGAGCCTGCTGGCACTGCTCAGTCCAGACCACCTTGTCTGGCTTCCCCTTCTTGCACAGCTCAGTGATGGGGGCAGCTATGGCGCTAAAGTGGGGCACGAACCTTCGATAGTACCCCGCCATCCCGATAAAGGCCTGGACCTGCTTTTTGGTTTGGGGAGCAGGCCAGTCTCTGATTACCTCCACCTTGGCTGGTTCCGGCTTTAGGCAGCCGCTCCCCACCCGATGGCCCAGGTAAGATACTTCTGCCATCCCCACCTTTCACTTCTCAGCCTTTACGGTTAGCCCAGCCTTCTGGAGTCGGTCCAGCACTTGTTTAACCTGGGACACATGGTCCTCCCAGGTCCAGCTAAAGACGCAGATGTCGTCAATATACGCCACGGCAAAACTCTCCATCCCCCGCAGGGACTGATCCACGAGGCGCTGGAAGGTGGCCGGTGCTCCCTTGAGGCCAAAGGGCAGGGTCAGAAACTCGCAGAGCCCCAGAGGGGGGATAAAGGCCGATTTCAGCCTGGCATCTGCGTCCAGCGGCACTTGCCAGTAGCCCTTTGTAAGATCCATGGTGGTGAGGTACCGAGCGCCTCCCAGCTTGTCTAGGAGCTCGTCAGGCCTGGGCATGGGGTAGGCATCAGATACGGTGATGGCATTGAGCTTTCGATAGTCCACACAGAACTAGATCGCCCCATCCCTTTTGGGGACCAGCATCACCGGCGAGGCCCAAAGGCTGGAAGACGGCTGGATCACCCCCAAAGCCAGCATGTCCCTGACCTCTCTTTGTAGGTCCTGGGCAGTTTTCCCAGTGACCCGAAAAGGGGAACATCTTATAGGGGGGTGTGACCCGGTCTCCACCCGGTGGACAGGCAAATTAGTGTGCCCAGGCTGGTTGGAAAACAGCTGTCGGTACAGATGCAGCACCCCTCTGATCTCAGCATCCTGGGCCAGGGTCAGCTGATCAGAGAGGGGAATCGCCTCCAGAGGGGAACCAGCCTTTGTCACTGGGAATAGATCCACTAAAGGGTCATCTCCCTGCTCTTCCCAGTGTCCACACACGGCCAACACCACATTCCCCCTGTCATAGTATGGCTTCATCATATTCACATGGTACACCCGGCGGTGGTGCGTCCGGTTCGACAGCTCCACCACATAGTTTACCTCATTTAGTTGTTTGACAACCTTGAAGGCAGGGCCGGCTCCAGACCCCAGCGTGCCAAGCAGGTGCGTGGGCGCAGTCATGCTTGCGGGAGGTCCACCGGAGCCCCGGGACGAGCGGACCTGCCGCAGGCATGACTGCGGAGGGTCCCCTCTTCCCGCGGGTCTGCTTGTGCTCCCGCAGGCATGACTGCGGCGGGTGCGGGAGCCGCGAGACCAGCGCACCCGCCGCAGACACTTCTGCCCCGGCCACGGGACCGGGGAAGGGCGGCGCAACATGCCGCCCTGCTTGGGGCGGCGTAATTTCTAGAGCCGCCCCTGCTTGAAGGCCCCTTCCCAGGCAGCCTGGAGTTTGTTTTTCCTCATGGGGATGAGAACCATCACTTGATCCCCGGTGGCGAAGGCGCGGGCCCGCGCCGTGCGGTCATACCAGACCTTCTGCTTCCTCTGGGCCCGGGCCAGATTCTCCCTGGCCAGGCCCATGAGCTCGGCCAGTCTTTCCCGGAGGGTCAGGACATACTCCACCACTGACTCTCCATCGGGAGCGGCCTTCCCCTCCCATTCGTCTCTCATAAGGTCCGGGGCCCCCTTACCCGCCTCCCATATAACAGTTCGAAAGGTGAGAACCCGGTAGATTCCTGGGGTATCTCCCTGTACGTGAACATCAGGTGAGGTAAGTACTTGTCCCAGTCCTGTGGGTGCTGGTTCATATATGTTTTGAGCATCATCTTTAGCGTCCCGTTGAACCTCTCCACCAGCCCGTTGGTCTGGGGGTGATACGCTGAGGCCCAGTTGTGCCGGACCCCACATTTCTCCCACAGGGACTGGAGCAGGGCCGACATGAAGTTGGACCCCTGGTCCGTTAAGACTTCCTTGGAGAACCCCACCCAGTTGAAAATGGTCAGCAGCGCATCTGCTACGGTGTCTGCTTCGATAGAGGACAAGGCCACCGCCCTCTGGAAAGGTTCTTCTATGATGGGCAAAGGCCTCAAAGCTGCTTTCCCCTTGTCCCGGGCCTTCCCCACCCGCTGACAGGGGTCACAGGATCGGCAGTACTGTCGGACATGGGTAAAGACCCCAGGCCAGTAAAAGTTCTGTAGCAGCCTCTGCCTGGTGTGTCGGATTCCCTGGTGCCCTGCGAGGGGGATGTCATGGGCCAGGTATAGTAGCTTGTGGCGAAACTTCTGGGGAACCACCAGCTGCCTCCTGATCCCCCATGACTCCACTTCCCCTGGGGGAGCCCATTCTCGGTACAGGAACCCCTTCTCCCACAGGAACCTCTCCTTGCATCCTCTCCTCATGGTCTGTACCACACTGAGGTCGGCCAGGTGCCTTGGCCTCTGCAAGGAGGGATCTTTCTGCAACTCGGCCTGGAACTCGGCAGCTGGGACAGGGATGGGGACCTGTTCTCTCTCGCTGGCTGGGTCTGAGGCCGCAGCCCCTCTGAGCCATGTCCCTGGGCGTTCCCTCCCCACCAGGTTAGGGTCCTGCTCCTCGGGCACAGTACCTTCCCCGGTGTCAGGGCGCAGTGCCCTGCGCCGACTCTGACTACGGGTCACGACCAGGGCACCCCGGACGTTGCTGGGCCAGTCCTCGAGGTCCCCCCCATTAACACCTCCGTGGGCAAATGGGGGTGTACCCCCACGTCCTTGGGGCCCTCCTTGGCCCCCCACTTCAGGTGTACCCTCACCACGGGCACCTTGAATGGTGTCCGGCCCACGCCTATCAGGGTCAGGTAGGTGTCAGGCACCATCCGATCTGGGGCCACTACCTCGGGCCGGGCCAGCGTCACCTCGGCGCCCGTGTCCCAGTACCCAGTGACCTTTCTGCCATCTACCTCCAGGGGAGGTAGCTTTTGATACAGTCTCCCACAGTATTCTTGCCAGCAAGTTAAAGAAGTATGGGCTGGATGAATGGACGGTAAGGTGGATAGAAAACTGGCTAGATGGTCGGGCTCAACGGGTAGTGATCAATGGTTCCATGTCTAGTTGGCAGCCGGTATCAAGTGGGGTGCCCCAAGGGTCAGTGCTGGGGTGGTTTTATTCAATATCTTCATTAACGATCTGGAGGATGGTGTGGACTGCACCCTTAGCAAGTTTGCAGATGACACTAAACTGGGAGGAGTGGTTGATACGCTGGAGGGTAGGGATAGGATACAGAGGGACCTAGACAAATTAGAGGATTGGGCCAAAAGAAATATGATGAGGTTCAACAAGGACAAGTGCAGAGTCCTGCACTTAGGACAGAAGAATCCCATGCACTGCTACAGACTAGGGACCAAAGGGCTGGGCAGCAGTTCTGCAGAAAAGGACCTAGGGGTTACGGTGGACGAAAAGCTGAATATGAGTCAACAGTGTGCCCTTGTTGCCAAGAAGGCTAATGGCATTTTGGGTTGTATAAGTAGGGGCATTTCCAGCAGATTGAGGGATGTGATCATTCCCCTCTATTCAGCACTGGTGAGGCCTCATCTGGAGTACTGTGTCCAGTTTTGGGCCCCACACTACAAGAAGGATGTGGATAAATTGGAGAGAGTCCAGCGGAGGGCAACAAAAATGATTAGGGGGCTGGAGCACATGACTTATGAGGAGAGGCTGAGGGAACTGGGATTGTTTAGCCTGCAGAAGAGAAGAATGAGGGGGGATTTGATAGCTGCTTTCAACTACCTGAAAGGGGGTTCCAAAGAGGATGGATCTAGACTGTTCTCAGTGGTAGAAGATGACAGAACAAGGAGTAATGGTCTCAAGTTGCAGAGGGGGAGGTTTAGGTTGGATATTAGGAAAAACTTTTTCACTAGTAGGGTGGTGAAGAACTGGAATGGGTTACCTAGGGAGGTGGTGGAATCTCCTTCCTTGGAGGTTTTTAAGGTCAGGCTTGACAAAGCCCTGGCTGGGATGATTTAGTTGGGTTTGGTCCTGCTTTGAGCAGGGGGTTGGACTAGATGACCTCCTGAGGTCCCTTCCAATCCTGAGACTCTATGATTCTATGAACAAGGCACTCGCTCTGGAGGGGCAGCCCTGTGCTCACCCTGTAAACCAAAAACCCGGAGTCTGGAGCATCCAGCCCCCCAGAGGAGCTGACCTGGGGCCCTCCTCCCTCCTTCCCAGGTGGAACGCTGCCAGCCCCCCTTTCCTGGGAATGTTGCCCCTCATCCGATTGGGTCCTTACCCAGTCAACCCTCTGTGGGTTGGGTCTGCTCGGTCTGTCCCTGAGCTTGGGGCACTGGGCCCATATGTGGCCTTGTTGGCCACCGTGATAGCAGCCCATGTCTCGTGGGTCCCCTCGAGGGGGTCGGCTGGACCTGACGCTGGATGTTCCCCTTTGGTGGGGGCTCTCCATGGGCCCCTGCTGGGAGGTCCCATGGTGACTTCCTCTCTGTGTTGAGGCAGGCCTGCTCCTTCGAGACTCCTCCCTGTTATCCCCTGCCCGACTGTCCACAAATTGGTCGGCCAGCTGGCCTGCATGCTGCGGGTTCTCCGGCTTCTGGTCCATCAACCACAGACACAGGTCGGATGGGCACTGCGCATACAGGTGCTCTAGTATGAATAGGTCAAGCAGGTCCTCTCTAGTTTGGGCCCCGGCTGTCCACTTGCGGGCATACCCCTGCGCCCGGTTGACCAGTTGTAGGTATGTGACCTCCCGGGTTTTATGTTGACTCCAGAACCTCTTCCGGTACATCTCCGGGGTCAGCCCAAACTCGTGGAGCAGGGCCTGTTTGAACAGTTCGTAGTCCCCTGCCTCCGCCCCTTTCATTCGGCTGTACACCTCCACAGCGATGGAGTCCAGTAATGGGGTGAGAAACGGGATCCTGTCTGCAGGGTCAACCCTGTGCAGCTCGCAGGCATTCTCAAAGGCCGTCAGGAAGGTATCTATGTCTTCCCCCTCCTTACGCCGGGCCAGGAAGCTCTTATCAAAGCTCTTTGTAGGCTTGGGTCCCCCCTCACTCACCGCAGCCGGGGCCCCGCTGCTTCTCAGTGGGGCCAGTGCCAGCTCATGCTAGCACTGGTTCTCCTTGTGTTTACGCTGGTTCTCCTTCTCCTCCAGCTCATGCTGGCACTGGTTCTCCTCGTGTTTACACTGGTTCTCCCACTCCTTCAGTTCTTGCCTCCTTAACTCGAGCGCCTCCCTGTCATGTTCCAGCCGCATCCGCTCCAGGGACAGGGAGCTCCGCTGGGATGATCCCCTGCTGGCCGCTGAGCCCTCGGTATTCGCTGGGCTTCCCCCAACCCCTCCCCTAGGTATAGGTGGGCAGGGTCTCGGGGTGTCCTCGGCAGCAGTCTGGCCCCTCCCAGCCATGTCAGGCCCCAGGGCCCAAACTGTGTCCACTGGGCGGCTTCCCTCTGGGACAGGGCTCGGTTCACCCAAGCGATCCGTCTCCTCCAGCTGGGCAATTAGCTGGTCTTTGGTGGACCTCCCAATGCGCAGCCCCCTCTGCCTGCACAGCTCCACCAGGTCTTTCTTAAGGCGCTGAGCATACATCTTCCTGCTGGCCACTCGCCAGCCTGTGCTCTCAGCTACCCACCGGTTCCAGGGAGACCCCTCGTGCACCAGCCCTTCTTCAGGTCACCCCCTCTCCGCCAGGGTCAAGCTGCAGACTCCTCCGCCCCTGGGACTGCTCCTGCAATCCCCCCAGGGGACCCTGTTACTGCAAAGTCCTTCTCTCTGGTCACACACTCCAGGGGTTAATCGCCTCCTGAAACTGTCTCTCTCTCTCTCTTCAGCCCACCTGGTCCCCGTCAGTCCCCCTTCGCTTTGCTGCTCCCCAGTCACTTACTGCAGGAAGCGCCATCCACGGGGTGCAGTAAATCCCACCTCTGTTGTCACGGAGTGTGGGGGAGTCCGGTCCTGCACCCCTCTGCCTGGGACTCACAGTGACTCTCAGCCAGACAGTAAAACAGAAGGTTTATTGGACAACAGGAATGCAGGATACAGCACAACCAGGACCCCTCAATCGAGTCCTTCTGGGGGGTTCAGGGTGCTTGGATCCCAGCATAGGATCCCCTGAACTCTCACCCCCCAGCCCAAAACCGAAACTGACTCAACCCTCTCCACTCAGCTCTTTTTCTTTGTCTAGCTCCCCGGGCACAGGTGTTGACCTCCCCTCCCCCCTGCCTAGCTCAGGTTACAGGCTCAGGTATTGTCCCTCACCTAAAATCCTCCCTGGCTCTCCCAACCCCCACACAGACAGCCCCTACTCCATCACACTGGCCCCACTCAAAAACACTGCTCGCAGCTAAGGCTTGGCTAACAACCAAAAAAAAAAAGGGCTTAAATAAGCCCAAGCAGCTATAAAATCTGCAAAACACTGCCAGGCATTAATGAAATGTGTTAGGTTTCTTTTCTCACAAATTAAAAAGCGCTACCCAAAGCCCCTAGCAGCCGTGCCACTCCTTGGAACCAAAACACGAAATCCATGTCAAGGTCCATCAGCAAAAAAACGCTCTGACTCCACACTGAAAGGGCCCTTCCCAAGTCCTGTTAACCACCACCACTTGCTGTAAAGTGTCAAAAACTGCCTGCCTAAACCCACGCTTCTCACTGCAAAAAAACCCTCCACCTTAAAACAATTCTCCTACTAATAATTAGCCTATTTCTCCTTCTAGCTCTACTGTGCCTTCTAAACAGCAATAATAATCAATAACGTGCTAATAACCTCGCCCTTGTCCACTAACAAACCTACTGTGCCTTTACATTTTTTTAAAACAAAGCAAAACCGTTACAGGGGGATGTGCTAATAACCTCTCCCCTGTAAAATGCTAAACCACAATTGCTTCCAAAAAAACAAAAAAACAAAAAACCTACTTGCTCCACTAAAATTGCCAAAGTCCAAAAATTCCTAACTAAAATAAAATTGAAAACGAACCCTAATAAAAAAACAAAAAATTATACACTAGGCGAGGGTTCAGCTTGGCAAGAGCTGGGGCTCTGCCAAGCCATGCTGCCGGAAGGTCCAGCTTTGCTCACTGTCTCCCCTGTCTCTTTTTTGTCTTTGTCCCAAGTAAGTTCCTGTGAGCCCAGAACAGACACCTGACACCTTCCCCCTGGCTCTCTGACTCCACTTTGTTGCAGAGAGATGAGGGGAAGAAACTTGCTCTAGGAGTTGATGTTCAGTCCCTGAAGCTTCCCATTGATATGGATTGATTCAATCCCAGACAGTCCAAGTGTTTCCATGTTTCAAATACTTAGTCTGATTTCATGTCCATGGGGAAAAAAAGAAAAAATAATTTTTCCAAGGGAAAGCAATACCAAAGAGATCAGCACAGAGTCCTACAGATAGTTTATAAAAATATTACAGAAAAAGCCCATATTTGTCACACCTTCATTGGGAGAAAATGCTGCAGACTAAAGGGCTCTTAAAGTAGTGGAGTCAGGCAGAACAAGAACCAAAGGCTGGAAATTAAAAATGGACAAATTCAAATTAGAAATAAATTGTTACCAGTGAGGGTGATTAATCATGGCAACAAACTGCCAAGGGGAGTGGTGAAGTGTCCATCTCTTGCTGTCTTCGGATCAAGCGTTGGTGCTGTGATGCTGTCTAAGGCAGAAGGTGACCATCTACACTAACATGGCCACCACGTCTACAAAATTGTGATTAAAGCTTGTACAAAGAATTGGAAAAGTTCTAATCTGCTGCATATTATTATCCTGTTCTAACGTGCGTATCAACATTGTGTATGGAGTTATGAAATGTTGCTATCTGTTTGTAACTGAAACATATTGTGAGTCTGAGAAACGCCCAACGGTTAGAGCTTCAGGAATAACAAAGGAACTGTAGACAAGGGCCTCTGCATGTCATTCCTGAAGACACCTCAGATGGCATGCACGTAGAAGGTGCGAGCAAAAATTTGCATTTCACATAAATAACTGATGGCAAACCACATACACCAAGGAACTGCCTGACCCCTGGTGTGCTGGCCACCGCTTCCTGCAGCTCCCATTGGCCAGGAATGGTGAACCGCGGCCATTGGGAGCTGCAGGCGGCCATGCCTGCGGATGGTCAATGTAAACAAACTGTCTCGTGGCCCGCTAGCGGATTACTCTGACGGGCCGCAAGCCAAAGGTTGCCGACCCCTGCTCTAGCTGATGTTACATTGATGTGTGTGACCAGGACGCAGAGAAGGAGCTTGTTCAGAAAGCCAAAGGGCAGCCCAGCAAGCCAGGCTGTGATGTTATTCACTGGAATGCCCCCCACTGCCCCGAGGTAGCGAGATCCCCAGAATACCCTCACCTGGGACAGGTGTTGCTGGGAGATGGAGCTGCTTTCCCCAAAGCAATAAGTGGCCTAAGCTCAAGAGCTTTGCCTGTACTGGCTTGTTTCTCTTAATACCTCCCTTCTTATTTATTTATTCATTCACTGGGATTACGGTAACACCTAAATGCCCAAACCAAGATGGGGGCCCCATTGTACTGGGCCCTGGACACACCAATAGTGAGAGACCATCTCTGCCCTGGAGAGCTTCTTACAATCTAAACAGACCAGACAGCAGCTTGGGGGTTTTAGCTCAGAGCCGGGCAGACGAGGACTGTAGGGAAAATCCCTTCCCTTTGGGTGTATGTTAGGCAGCAGTAAGGCCTGTTACCTCCTCCCTGCAGCTTCGTGGCACTGTCACTGCATCACACTCACCCGCCATCTGGTTTGTTATTTCTCCTGTTCCCCAGATCCAGCTATGATGATGGGGAAGGTTCCCTCCTTCTCCCCCGGCTCCACAGTGAGCTCCGCTCTGCCCGGCTACGTCGCTCTCTGCCTCGCTCTACAGGTGCAGAGGCTGGTGTCAGGTAGGAGCTCCGGCCTCCTGGCTGGGTTTGCTGCTGGTCTATTGCTGGTTATTAACATCACTGCCTTGTCTTGCAAACCATGTCTGCTCACCCCGCCTGGTGTCTCACGCTCTTTACACAAATGGAGACACGGCAGGGCACAGCTGGGTCCCTAATAACCATGGTTGCTACCCAGTGATGAGCTCCCAAAATCCTAAGAACCAGTTCCCTACCGGGTCCTCGGTGGTTCGGCAGCAGAGGGGTCTTCACTCGTTCTGGGTTTTCGGCAGCAGGTCCTTCACCTGCAGCGAGTGAAGGACCCGCCGCCGAAGTGCTGCTGAAGACCTGGTAGGGAACCACGTGGTGAGTGCAAGCCCCACATGCCTGTCTCCCCTCTGCCACCCACCCATCCGACCCCAACCCACGTCTTGCCCCCGACAGAACCCGCAACCCATCAACCACCCCTCCTTGTCCCCTGACCACCTCCTCCCGAGACCCCCACCCTAACTGCCCCCAGGACCCCACCCCCTACTCAACTCGCCCCACTCCCTGTCTCCTGACTGCCTCAACCTCAGCCACCACCGCCCCGACAGATCCACGGGACTCCCACACCTACCCAAGTCCCCTGTTCCACATCCCCTGACCCCCCCCATAACCTCCACCCCCTCCAACCGCTCCCTACCCCTTATCCAACCCCTCCTCCCAGCCCCGGCCGGCCCCCTTACCATGCTGCTGTGTATGGATGCCACACAGCCGCTGGAGCTTGCAGCCCCACCCCCTTACCCAGAGGTGAAAGCAAGCCAGTATGCACCAGTACGGCGTGCCGGCGAGAGCCGGTGCACCGCACCAGGGTGGCTCGGCTTCCCCAGGGGGCAATTTAAAGGGCTTGGGGCTCCCAGCAGGGGCTGGAGCTCCAGGCCCTTTAAATTGCCACCAGAGCCCCACTGCTGGAGCCCTGGGGTAGGGCTGTGGGGCTCTGGGGGCTATTTAAAAAGTCCGGGGCTCCCACTACTTCTATCACCCCGGCCCTTTAAATAGCCACTGGAGTCCCACCGCTTCCCCAGGGCTCCTGCGGCTAATTACAGGGCCGGGGTGGTCAAAGCAGGGGAGCCCTGGGCCTTTTAGATAGTCCCCGAGCCCCGGGGTAGCAGGGGGCTCCAGGGCTTATTTAAAGGGCCAGGGCTCCAGCTGCCTCTGCCACCTCGGTCCTTTAAATTGCTGCTGGAGCCCCTCGCCCCCCCGCCGCTTCCCCAGGGCTCCCGTGGCTCTGTGCGGGGGAGGGGCCAGGCGAGCCTCAGCCTCCCTAGCTGGGAGCTCAAGCGGCCCAGACAGGACGGGCCCGCAGGCTGGATGTGGCCTGCAGACCAGAGTTTGGCCGCCCGCCCGCCCCTTTAAGAACTGGTTCTACACCGGCTTCTAAATTTAGCAGCTGGTTCTTGCGAACCGTCTCCAGCTCACCACTGTTGCTGCCTCTACTCAGTCTTCTCAGGCCTAGATACTCATCCAGCCTATTGCTTTGGCTGGTTTCTGGCAGCTTCGAATACACAGAACACAGTGATCACCACTACAGGTCGATGTTGAGTCTGTACACAGAGACCCCCCAGTCTGTGCAGTTCCACAATGACCAGTTCTCCGCCTCCTGCGCTTTCCTATCTGCCGCATCCTCTCTTTCCATTATCTCTAAGTTTACCTTTAAAGTGACCACCTGTGTGGTGATGATCTGTTTTCATATCTTTACACTTTGCAAGCGCTTACACCATCTCTACAGCAGCTGGGACGGTTCCTGCGCTGCAGCAGCAGGAAAAGGCCTTGGCGTATCAGAGAATCAGGCCCCCCATACCATTATCCCCAGGGTGTCCATGAGAAGTGTTGAGCCATAGTCAGAGATCAGACAAGTAATGCATAAAATTCACATATGAGCTCTGCCCTCGTACACGTGTGTAGGGCACTGTGTGGGACCATGTCATGCATTCTAATACACGATGCTCTCTCTTACTGTGGGTCTTACTGCTTAATTAACACACCACTCAGCTCCTCTTTGATTTAATTGACTTTTTATCCCTGACACATTTCACAGCACAGTTCACAGTGACTGGACCTGATCGTCCAATCACAGCATCTGTCGGTGAGGAGGCCATCCTGCCCTGCCACCTCTCCCCCAGGATGAGCGCTCAGAGCATGGAGGTGAGATGGGTCCGATCCCAGGACTCTGCAGTTGTGCACCTGTACCAAGATGGGCAGGATCGCTTTGAAAATCAAATGTTGGACTATCAAGGAAGGACAGAGCTGCTGAAAGATGACATCACCAATGGAAGTGTTTCCCTGAGAATACGTGATATCCGACCTTCTGACGAGGGCCTGTACGCTTGTTTATTTCAATCACTTACCTTTTTTCAAGACGCCTCAGTGCTCCTGCAGGTGGAAGGTTAGTAACTTGTTTCACTGCTGTTTTTACTTCAGAAAGGATAATAAATTGAGTGAGAGCTCTTGGGAGATGGTGCTTGTGGTTTCTCTGCCGGCCAATGCTCTGAATTCTTTTTTGGCTTCCCGTAATTTTCCCAGTAGAGTCAGTGTCTGCTCTCAGGACACATTGAAGGGCTTGCTGGAATGCTCTGTACTCTGAGGCTGCTTCTAAACTTTGCTTTGCAAGTGAAGGTTATCATAATAAAAATTGACTGAGCTTGTGCAGGCTTTACACTCCAGAACATAGGGTTTCTCTGTCTGTCGGTCTGTCTGTAACACAGTAACTTCTGAATGCCACCTCTGATCAATTCCAACATTTTAGGGAATTTTCTCAGTATCAAAGGCCAGAATCCTGTTGATCTTGGGGACAATCAGAAAACAAAAATGGGGGAAATGAGGACATATGGAGCTGCTATCTGTTGATGGCACCATTAACACCTTGAAGCATAACAGCCCTACTCATCCTGCCAACAGAGTTTATCATGTTGACACCTCCAGTGATAGAAGAGAGATAATTGTTCTCCCTCCATGGGATGGATACTCAGCCAGCAGAGACAGCCAGAGGGGGTGGAGAGGTCATTCCTTCCTTCCTCCTTCCCAATGTCCTGCCTCCTCAACACCTGCTCCAGTCTGGGGAGAGAGGGCACCAGCCATCCACCCTACCCTTCCAATCTATGGGGGAGAAGAGACACCCAGAAACCATGGCATGATGGGAAGGATGGGGACCCCAGTGTGGACGACATGGAAATTGGACAGTAAACAGAGCCACTGGCATGGGGGAAAGGGACAGCACTGGGGGAGTGGGAATGGGGGTGTGCACACAGAACCCCTGGTATGGGGGAGATTGGGGGGAGTTGCAGGGTGTCCCTGAAATAGAGGGGGATGGGACAGTGACTTGTGGGGGGTATGGAGGTACGCAAGAAGCCCCTCATGCGTGCAATGCACTCAGCCTACACAAGATACAAAGTGTGTGACACACTAGTTATGCTGGAAGTTGCTAATTATGCGACCAAACAATTGTTTGATCTCTGGACACTTGCAAAGGGGCTTGAAGTCGTGGTTGGGCTAATCATTTGGCAGAGGCTTAATTTGTCCCCCATTTGGTTTTCCAATTTCCCCCTAAATCAAGTGCCCAGTGAGACCTAGAACAATCCCTGCACTTTTGGAATTGACTAGGTTCAAAAGGTGTCACATTACAAACACAGACAGAAAACCAGAGAGATGCCACTGAGTTGAGTGTAAGGCATTGTGGAAGTAGAGCAAGAACTGACAGGGATTTGTAGGGGATCTTAATGCAAGACAGTCTCTATTAGCAAGAGTCAGACTAACTGTAACCCTAATAACGCGAGATTCGTAGAGCGAGGATTGTGTGAGGCGAGTGGGAAGGAACTGTGCGAGAAGTTGTTGCGACCTTGTGTAAATAAGATAGAATGTGGATTAGAGTCAAAATAAGTGAGAAAAATAAGTTATCAGGATGACCTATGTATAAACAAAATGCAGCTGGTATAAATGCTGGAATTGTTTACCTGTGGAGAGACCTGCCTAGGAGGGGGAAACCTTGTGTCCTAGCGCACTCTCTCCCTCTATGCAATTGCTCGAGAAATAAAGTTTCTGACTTTGCTGCACCCAACCAGAGAGTGAGAAATGAGTTTTTCTCCGACAGCATTCACAAACTCGGCCCATCAATTTGAATCCACACCTTTGTGATTTCAGTGCAAGTCTACGTGTGTGTCATTTCAGATTAACAGTGTCCCATTTCACAACTGATTTAAATGAAATAAAAATGAGACAGAAAATAAGAGCGTTACACACTGACTTTCACTGAAAGAACCAAAGATGTGAGTTGAAGTTGGTTTCGTTTTGCTGGTGCCAGCCTGTGAGTAGACTCGCCCTGAGACTCAAATACTCTCATTAACACAAGATGGATTGAGAATGCAGAGCATCGATCATATTAAAACAAAAAGAAATGGTCTCTATAACCAATCTAGTCTGACACTACAGAGCTCTTCCAGGCCTAATCCAAAGCCCAGATTGTTAATGTGAGGCGTTACGCTCTGGATCAGGCCTTGAGAGTGGATAGAACAATACCACACATACGGGGTGCCCAATCTGAGCCTGAGAAGGAGCCAGAATTTACCAATGTACATTGCCAAAGAATCACAGTAATACATCAGCAGCCCTCCATCAGCTCCCACCCCCTGCTCCCAGCGCCTCCCACCCATGGGAAGCCAC
Organism: Mauremys reevesii; assembly: GCF_016161935.1. NCBI lineage: Eukaryota > Metazoa > Chordata > Testudines > Geoemydidae > Mauremys > Mauremys reevesii. The sequence goes on along the minus strand of NC_052636.1, from coordinate 20,311,878 downwards.
ACTAATCAGCCCCCGCACTCCCTCCTCGCACCTCCCGATCAGCTGTTTCATGGCATGCAGGAGGTTCTGGGAGGGAGGGGGAGGAGCGAGGGCATGGCAGGCTCAAGGGAGGGGTGGAGTGGAGGCAGGGCCTGTGGCAGAGCCAGGGATTGAGCAGTGAGCACCCCCGGCACATTGGAAAGTTGGCACCTGGAGCTCCAGCCCCGGTGTCGGTGCCTATATAAAGAGCCGCATATTAACTTCTGAAGAGCCACACGGGGCTCCGGAGCCACAGGTTGGCCACCCCGTCCTACATCATCTCCTCCTTACTTCGGTCAGTGCTGTTCACATCTTCCAGGTGTCCCAGAAATTCCTAGTTTACAAGAATCCATGCCTCCCCCCTTCCCAAAGGGGTGTTCTTGAAGATACTGTCATGAAACATTTGGCTCGTAACACAATATTGTAGAATTAACATCAGTTCATTGCATTCCCCTCTAGGCTTGGGCTCTGGCCCTGACATCTCTGTGGAGGGACATCAGGACGGAGGGATCAAGGTGGTGTGTCAATCATCCGGATGGTACCCACAGCCCAAGGCTCAGTGGAGAGATCTTCAGGGGCAGTTCTTACCGTCAGCCTCTGAAAACATATCCCGAGCGGCCGGTGGCCTGTTTCAAACAGAGATTGCCATTGTTATAACAGAAGAGTCCAACCAGAAAGTGTCCTGCTGTGTTAGGAACCCGCGTGTCAACCAGGAGAGAGAGTCAGCAATTTACATAGCAGGTCAGTGCCGCACATGGACAGACTGAGACACTGCAGATGTTAGTGGGGAGCACTTACTAGAGTGTCTCCTAGCAGTGAGGTCTTGAGCATCCTCAACTCTCTTTGGATATATCTGGTGACTCAGAATAGTTCTATATAACGTTTGTGGGCTATCCAGACTGACATGTAAAAGCTACCTCGGGTTAACTGACAGTTTACTCCAGGTAAAAAACTCTAGTGTAGACAAACACTTGACTTCAATAGTAGCTGAGGGTGTTTAGCCAGAAAAGCTGAGCAACCAGCAATCTCCTTTCTTCTCAGTCGGGCTGCAGAGGGAATTCTCCTGTGTTCCCAATGGGAGTTGCTGGGTGTTGAGCATTTTTGACAAAATCTAGCCACTGAAGTCATTTTTCCTGAACAGTGAAAAAGGGCCCCGGTCAGGATCTCAGCATTGCTGCTTAGACTGCACCTGGAAAGATCACAACAGTGGAATGGCTGCACTATAGATCCCCTACTGCAGTTCAAAGCCTGGCAAAACTCCCATTGCCTTAAAGAGTTAGAACTGAGGGCTCAAACTGTAACTTGTATTGAATTGCACAAAAGTCAGGAAATGCAGAACTCCACAGGCAGCATAACCTGGACCTCCTCTGTGCACATACGGCATTTTTTGTTTTATTTCATGAGCCTGATCCTGCATTCATTGTACAATGAAATTGATAGGGAGATTTGCTAGGCATAAACAATCAAGCCTATAACGTGTAAATACAAAATGTTACCTAAATCCAGCTTAACATTTTAGAAAAACAGTTCAGGCTTTTTGTACTATTTCCTAGCTAATAACTATTATTATAGAACCAATATTTTGTCACTGTAATAATAATTTTGCATTTGTAAAACACTATTCATCTTCCATCTCAAAGGACTGTAACATTTCCCTGTGGCATGCCCAGTGCATCAGTTTCACAGAGTCACCTTTGACTCCCTTCCTGGTCTTCCTTGAGGGCATCCAGTTAAGGTTTCCAGCTCCCAGCTGTCATCTCTCGTAGGCAGATACCTGCATCTCTCTCCTTCCAGACTGGGGGCTTAGACTTGCAGTCCCCTCTGCACCTCACTGTGATTCCCCCAGCAGGTCTGCTCAGGCTCCAGCACCAGTGTAAAGAAGGTGCTGTCCATTTGCTCACCCAGGAAGAAAGCCCTGACCCCTGAGTCTGTTTTAACTGCCTTTTATTCCAAAAGTCTCACTTTGTCCCCCCAACTTCCTGGAAACAGGTAAAACCCGTCCCTCCTCCTATACCCCAGAAGGTCAAGCTTCAAGGACTGGGGAATTTGCATAGCCACTGTTGCGGAATATTGTATTAATCACCCCCTAGTGATTCTAGATTCTGTAGGAAACCCCTGCCCCCAGTGAGCAAGGAACACACTGTATGTCTACACTGCAATGTAAACCCGCCCTCAGACTCAGGCTTTGTTGTTATTAAAATCCCTGTGTGGTTGAGCTTCCCTGAGCACAGGAGAATGTGGAGCATCAGTAACTGGTTACAGCATTCTGATCTCGAGGGCCAGTCTGCACTGGTTGCAGCCCTGACATCCAGTAGAGAAGCCTAGGGGCTGCTCTAAGTTACACCAGTGGCGGATGGGTGTAGTGGAGCTCTGCCATGCCCCGTGCCTACCACTAATATCCCCATTCTTATTAATTAACCATGTTTGGTAACCAGATTAACACTCAGAATTTCATTGGCTTAATAATAAAACTCAAAGAAGCCACATTTCACGTTGTGTTTCCCTGTGAGATTCTTTTAGCCAGTCACAGTGTCACCATTTTCTCAATGTCCTGTCTTCATTCTACATGTGTTTGTTCCTAAATCAGTATTTCTCCTGCAGATCTCTTTTTTTCCACGGGTCTCTCCCTGAGTGGTGGCTCTGGTAGTGATCCTGGCTCTTGTGATTGCCCTGGCCCTCTATTGCATCTGGACACAACGCAGAGCAAAAGGTAAAGGAACAAGAAGGGAGACTGCAGTGCACTAGGGAAAGATTTGCATCAGCCATTCCTGGGCAGTCATCATCCACAGCCAATTATCTCCAGCTGCGAGGATTGCTGGTGCATGCATCAGTGTCATCCCAAGTGGGATTTCTGAAAATGTGTCTCCAGGACTTCTTTCTGATGACATGGAACCACACACTGGGTCCAATGCAAAATTAGGCAGTGTTCCTGGAACACCTTTGTATGCCCCTAGCGGAAAGGTAAGTACAAGCAGCATGCTGAAGCCACTCTGGTCTGATTCCACATGGCCAAAGTCTCAGCGTGCACATGCATTTAGTTCACGTCATTAGCTCTGTCAGTGGTGTCTGGCCAGAAACAATGGCATGACCATATGGAATCAGACCAGGGGTCTATCCAAGCCAGGGTCCTGTCTCTGACTGTGGCAACATCAGCTGCTTCAAAAGGAAGGTGCAAGAACTCCAGAATAACCAGCGAGCAAAGATTCTCTTGTAGGCAATGGCAGTAGGGTAAAGAAAAGCTGAAGTCTTTCTCCTAGTCCTCCATTGGCTCAGAAGGTCCTTTGGACTTGATAGACATTCAAGGAATCTCCATTGCACCTTGAGGCAGGAAGTCCATCTTCATATGGACTTGGATGACCTACAGGTAACAGCATGGGCATCGGAGGAGAGGTGCACGTCTGCAGGGAGTCGCCAGACAGAACTCAACTAGGAATTTCACTCACTGATCTCATTGTGTCACATTTCAGAAGTGAGGGGGGAAGAGAATGCTCTCTGCGGCATGTTCTGTCTCTTTGTGATGTGCCCAGTACAATGGGGCCTCATCTCGGGATGCTGCCACATTACAAATACGAAAGACCACAATGTTCTAGTAATCTCAGCTACACTAGTGTTCTTCCAGGGTGATTATAGGGGTCCTAGCACCACAGAAAAGTGGGTAACAGCCTCACTGGGGGATGTGTAGGCAGGTATATTGGACTCCCCAGCTGAGTATCATCAGGTGTTAAGATTCCTCATACTGGCCAGATGAGACAAGCCTGGGGCTAGCTTTTCTAGCTGCCATTACCTCAGACAGGCAGCTTTTGGAGTTAGTGCCTCCAGCCGTACAAGAGCCACACTCCTGTTTTCGTGGAAAACTCTTTCTGCCCAGGCAGTTTTTCTCCCATTGTTCCTTGGAAACAGTTTCCCCGTCACTTCATTTAAGCCATTAGTCATAGTTCATTGCATGCCATCCAAAATCCCAGGACCTTGCAGCCTCAAAGTTCCTGCAGCAAGATGTTTAAAAGTTTGCACCTTTTGGCATCTGGGAAACCATTCGCAGAAGGAATCAAGGCTCCCTCTACAAGGTCCCTAGCTGTATTACAAGAAGCGACTGAGCATCATCTGAGGAAGATTTGCAAAGCAGGTTTCTGTTCTTCTGCAGAAGCATCCTTTGATAGGAAGGTGTTACTGTATTGGTTCCACATAATTCCTTAAATGACACAGCCTTTGCTGGGGGGTGGGGGGAGAGATTCCATTTCTGCCAATTATTCTACTGCAATAATATTACGTTTGTGTTTTATACTCCCTCACCCCCATCTTCTGCGATTCTGTACTTCCCATTAGGGATGAATGAGGAGAGAAGCTGTGCAGCAGAATGAGATTTCTTACCTGGTAATTTTTTTTTCTGTTCTCAGCATCTCTTCTCATTCATCCCACCCTGCTAGTCTGGTAAATGACTGGAACACAGCGTGGAACAAGCTGATTTTTTTTCTCTCCAGGGAGACGTAGACATATAATTGCCTTAGGGTTAGAGAACAGAATTCCAGGCTGTCTCTCTAGTTCCTGGAGTGTTTCTGCAGCTTTGCAAGAATTCTTGTGGTGGACTGAGCTGAAGGGTGGGGCTTAGTCGAGGAGCCTCCAGTAACAACACTGGTCCCCTCTGAATGCCTCACCCAATAGAGATGGAGGAGGAGGGAAGCTGCTAACAGGGAAATGTCTCACCTGACACGTTTCTCTCATTTCCAGCTGTGTTTGGATCCGAGGGCTGGATCCACCCCTTTCTGAGCTAGGCACCCACCATCTGCCCCAGCCCTACAGGGAGCTGTTTCCCAGGTATCACTAGGGCCAGGGGGCAGATGCCAGCCACAAAGGCAGGAGCTGGGCTTGGATGGAGCCAACCAGATCCCATCCCTTATCCAGCCCAGGTCAATGCCCCATTACCATTGCTCACTTCCTGTCCCCATCCCCACAGTCAGGAGGTGGGGGGAGCTGTGGCCGTTCAGGGGATGGGCACAGAGGGGAGCAGAGACCTTCTCTACCCCACTCCCACAGCAGCCAGATCTGACAGGAGTGTGACGGGGTCTGGGCAGTGAGGATGGCCCCTCGGGGAGACACGCAGAGCAATCCCTAGACATGCTAGTCAGTGGGGCCCGGGCAGTAGGGATGCTGAGTGAAGGAACATCAAGACAGATCTGTCTGTGGGTCCTGTTTGACTGCCTGCCTCTCTTGCATAAATTACATGAATAGCAGGAACTGCACCATAAACACAACAAGGTGAAATCTCACCTTTTTTTTTCCCCCCTCCCCCTAGAGACCCTGCAAACTCATATGAAGAATCAGAAGGGTAAGTGTCTGGACCCACTACATTACCGGAGAGTAGGGTCATCTCAGACAGAGCAGGGTGAAATCTCACCTGTATTAGCTAAGTACTGGAACGATTTACCAAGGGTTGTTTGGGGTGGATTCTCCATAATTGGCAGTTTATAAATCAAGACTGGATGTTTTTTCTGTAAGAGCGGCCGTAGGAATTATTTTGGGGACGTTCTCTGGCCTGTGTTATGCATGAGGTCAGAGCAGATGATCACAATGGTCCCTTCTGGCCTTAGAACTTAAATATCACCTCTGCCCTTTTATCCCTCTAGGGATTCTGCTAACTGAAATGGAGCGTGAGAATGGTGAGTGTCTGGGCCAGTTACATTAGCTGGGGCGAGGGGGGGGAGTGTCACCATCATAAATACGGCAGGGTGAAATCTCACATCTCCCCCTTTTCTCTCCCTAGAGAGACTGCAATCTGCACTGGCGAAACAGAAAGGTCAGTGTCTGTGATCCACAAAACCCCACTTGGCTGACGCCTAATCCTGTAGGCATCTAAACTCACTCAGGGCATAAACCTGAGCTCTAAAAGTTCTCCTGTTGTCTAAGTTTCTGTCTCTGGGCATGCATGCTGCTTTCTCAGTCTAGGCATCTGAGCACCTACCTCCCACCTGAATCTCAGCATGATCCACAAACCAGGGGAAGATGGGTGGAGGAGTCTCTCTCTCACCTATGGGGCCTGATATGGTAGTGGTGGGAGTAGAGGAGGACCTCCCTTATAATCTTTAACCCAACAGTTAGGGGACCCACCAGGGTTGTGGGAGACTTTGGGTCAAGTCCCGCCTCTGCCTGATGGGAGGGATCTGCCACCTCTCGGATGAGTGCCTTAGCCACTAGGCAGTGGGATATTCTGACACGGGGCTCCCCCTATCCCCTTTGCTGAAGTTGTTAAACTTAATTAACTATTAAATGGGAATCACTATAATCCTCTCTCCCCCTGACCATTTTGTGTGGAGTTACACCTTTAGTACTGAGCAGCGGGAAGTCGACCTAAGTTACGGTACTTCAGTTACGTAAGTTATTGTAACTGAAGTTGACGTAACTTCAGTTAACTTACAGCGGTGTCTACACCAGGCTATGTCGACGGGAGATACTCTCCCCGCTGACTTACCTTCTGCCTCTCACGGAGGTGGAGTATAGACGGGAGAGCACTCTGCCATCGATTTCGCAGGTCATCACCAGACCCACTAAATCAGCGCTTAGCTGGAAGTATAGACAAGCCTAAAGGCATGTGCCATACTGTCTTGCATGGAACAACGTAGGCACCTAAGCCACCTGACTGCAGGAGAGGGGTTCCCAGCTTTGGGTCACCAGCAGTGAGGGCTTCTCCCTCCATCCCAAGGCACCAAACCCCTGAGAAAGGCAAATGCCCCCATTATTGGCATCTCCCATTGGCTGTCTTTGGCAGCTGCCTACCTTGTGTGCTGGCTTTTGTGGATCCCATTCGAATGGGCCATCTCTTGCCATTCAGTGTATAGGGAGCCTTGACACACCTTTGGGGTTACCCAAGGTGTCTGGGGTCAATGATGACCACCTGCTTACAGTGGGAGCCTTGTCTGTGCCCACCATAGGAAACGCTCTCACAGCTTCTGGCAACACCGGCACTCCGCTCTGGGCTCCGCAAGCCCCACCCTCTCTCTCTGGCTCTCTGCAGACTAGCAACTTACACACCCCAATTTGATACACTGAATTGCCCAGTCCCTTGTCTTCTGGACACCTGCAATGCACCAGTCCACTGCCTCCGTGGAAGCAGGGCACCCCAGTTAACTGGCTTCACCTCAGTTCAACACTTGTTAACACAAGGCACTTAGAGTAAAACCAAACACGTTTATTTTACAGATCTTGAGATAAAGATTCAAATAAAAGCAAGCAAAAGGATTATAATATGGAGATATACCTCTCATAAAACTGGTCAGTGAGTTTATTCCCCTTGCCTTCCCAGCAGGACCAAGTACTGTCCCTAACAGATTTTTTGCCCCAGATCCCTAAATGGCCCCCTTATGGATTGAACTCACAGTTGTGGATTTAGCAGGATGTGCAAACCCCTGAGCTATCCTTCCCCCTCTTATGATTTTCAAACATAAGGTGACAGGTAAAAGCAAAATATAAAATGCACTCTTATACCCTGTACGTCTTAAAGTACTTTCCTGTCCAACAAGGTATGTTTCACTCAGTGGTCGATCCAAACAGCACTTATCCAATCCAAAGAGTCTGGATCCACCTTTCATGAGACACTCCTGCTAGCAGAGTCTCTCTTCCATAATGGGGAATATCTTGTGCGCTTTCTTCTCCTCTTATACAATCCTAAACTATTGTCTTTTCATACTCAGGGTGTTTCATTAACTTCAGCTCAACTCTGATGGTCCCCAGTCAGAGTCTTCTCTTGGGGTCCGTTTGTCTTTGTAAATGCTCATGCCCGCATCTGCCCCAGGGTGTAAACATAGGGATGGCCTGGGTCCAGGGATGTCAGCAGGGCCGGTGCAACCATTTAGGCAACCTAAGCGGTCGCCTAGGGCACCGGCATTTGGGGGGCGCCATTTTCTTCAGCAGCGGCCATGGTGGCTGGATCTTCGGCCCCCTGGTTGCCACCGGCATTTAGGCGGAAGGAGCTGGGGCAGGAGAGCGCGGGGAGGGCCGCCTGCAGCAAGTAAGGGGGGGGGCACACAAGGGAACTCTCCGCCCCAGCTCACCCCTGCCCCACCTCCTCCCCGAGCACGGCGTGGCTGCTTCACTTCTCCCGCCTCCCAAGCTTGTGGTGCCTAAGCTGATTGGCACCACAGGCCTGGGAGGTGGGAGAAGTGAAGCGGCCATGGCATGCTCAGGGTGCTCGTGCACGGAACAGGGGTGAGCTGGGGCGGGGGCAGTGCCTCAGGGCAGAGGGTGGGGAGCTGACGCAAGTGGGGCGCAAGGTGGAAGTTTCGCCAAGGGCGCAAAATATCCTTGCACCGGCCCTGGATGTCAGTGTCCTCACTGCTAAATGAGTTGAGTTCTGAGACTCACCCAGCCTCAGGTGAGCTGTTTTACCTTCAGTAGTTTTGGGGAACATAATATTCTACATGTTACAAAACTATTTTTCCCTTGTACAGACATCTCACAATAACTATGAGAATCAGCTAGGTCTTTGCTTCTGGCAGAGACCACAAATGACCCTCTCTTTGATGAGCTTGTAATACGCTTGGCTTGGGCATGTCTCTGTCACAAGCCAAGGCCCCTAACTCAGGCTCTATGAATCTCATTGTTTTCCCTATGATTTTTCTGGACAACTAAAAGTGAGACTCTATGATGCTCAGCATCACAATACCTAAGACCCCTTGTGGATCCAGCCCTATGGCCTCAGTATAATATAGACAAGGGGAACAGATAGAAAGCGAGTGTCTGTGCGTACAATGATCCGTAGGGAAAAAAATACTGCTGTAAGTTTGCCATCACTTAAGTCAACTATGTCACTTTATGTCTCTTGTTATTTATTTCTAGAAAAACATCTTTCAGAGAAAGGTAACATTTCTTCATTACATTTTAAGGGGGAGGGATGGGGAGGAGATGGAAAAATCTCAAACTTTGCAATGAATTTCTTGGATCTTCCAGGCAGCTATTAAGGGATCTCACTATGAACTGAAATTGAGATTGGTTTGTTCTCTGTGCAAAGACGTTCTCCATCTTTGCCCCTTACTCAATATGTCCAGAGTGTAAATACTTTCAAAAGTGTGCAGTGCTTTAGGAGCCAACGTCCCAATGACTTTCAGCAGAACTTGGATGCCTCAGTCACTTAGGTGGTTTTGAAAATTTTACTGACAGTGGCTGGGAGAAGACTGGTGCTGGGAATGGCGTTATGAATTTCCAGCCTTTCAGACAATGAGGCTGAGATTTTAAAAGCTGTCTCAGAAATCTGGACGCCTGGCAAATTCCTGTTTGAAAAACCCCTTTTTACTTGTTAAAACTTTATTTGCCATATATAACAATTTATAGGTAATTTTCAAAAAACCCTTAACTTCAAGCGAACAGTTTTTATTCAGGGATAGTTATCTGTGATGAATAGTCCCTTAAATGTATATTCACTAAATGTCCCAATTAAGCAAAGTACTTAAGAATCTGCTTAATTTCTTTGCTGAACTAAGCCCTAAAAACTTGTGTTCTTAAGAATACAGAAGTGGCCAGTGCAAATCAGATCAGGGCCCACCTACCCTGGGATTCTGTCTCTGACCTGCACTACCAGGTGCTTCAAATCATGACGTGAGAAACCCCTAGTGGCCAGTGATGGGGGACCTGTAACCCCCTGCCCACCTGTCACAGGAAGGAGGGTGGGGGGGCAGGATATAGAGTTATCTCATGGAGCCAGGAAGCCCTGATCTCTGGTCCAGGTTTCTCTGTACAGTATCTGATGTGTGTAAAATATTACATGTAACAACAGGGACAAGAGAAGTTGGGTCACTTTCCCCACAAGCAGCCAGCCCCTGTGCTGTGCTCTGCTTAGCATCTTAAGGACAAAAACTCTCAAGAACAGTCATAACACCAGTGAGGGGGATATTACTTGTATCTTGACTATTGCACATTAACTTTTGTGACTCAGGATTAATTCACATTGTCTTACTTTCCAGCAGAATATGAGGCAATGGAAGGTAAGTGCGGTTTTACTAGGTTTCATCAAGCTTAATCTTGGAAAGTGAACACTGAAAATGCTGTGTATAAAGTAAACTGATGTGTGGTACTGGTTACAGTGACACACAAGACAAGGGGAAATCCAGGCCTAGGACTGATAACATACAAATAGAGATTTTTAGATAGAAATAATAAATGGAAAATTTGTGGCACTGAAATATGAATATTAAGTTTTATTTTTCACATTAACCCTTGGAAAAAAAATCACAAACAAACTTCACTTTCTGTCTTCAGAGAGATCTTGTAATAGTAAGCAGAGGTAAATAGTGAGGTGGCAAAATTTGCAGAGGATACAAAACTACTCGAGAGTTAAGTACAAAGCTGACTGTGTTAAAAAGGGATCTCACAAAACTGTGTGACTGGGCAATAAAATGACAGATGAAATTCAATGTTGATAAATGTAAAGTGATGCACATTGGAAAACATAAACCCAACTATAGATAGCTCTGGTCACCCTATTTCAAAAAAAGATATATTAGAAATGGAAAAGGTTCAGAAAAGGACAACAAAAATGAATAAAGGGTATGGAACAGCTTCTGTATGAGGAGAGATGAAAAAAACGGATTGTTCATCTTGGAAAACATAACTAAGTGGGGGGATGTGATAGAGACATATAAATGGTATAGAGAAAGTAAATGCTATTTATCTCTTCTCATAACACAAGAACTAGGGGTCACCCAGTGAAATGAAGAGGCAGCGGGTTTAAAACAAACCAAAGGAAGTATTTCTTCACCCAACACACGGTCAACCTGTGGAACCCCTTGCCAGGGGATGTTGTGAAGGCCAAGACATTAACACGGTTCAAAAAAGAACTAGAGAAGTTCAAGGAGGACAGGTCCATCGATGGCTATTAGCCAGGCTGGGCAGGGAAGGTGTCTCTAGCCTCTGTTTGCCAGAAGCTGGGAATGGGTGATAGGGGATGGGTCACTTGATTCCCTGTTCTGTTCATTCCCTCTGGGGCACCGGGCACTGGCCGCTGTCGGCAGACAGGACGCTGGGCTAGGTGGACCTTTGGCCTGACCCAAGACGGCCGCTCTTAACAATAATTCTCTCTGACAAAAAAGGCCCAAGCCTCCAAGCTCGCCACAGCCACACTCCTGCACCCATTGCCTTGCTTGGGGCAGGACTGGGCCCCTGACCCCTGCTGGCTTCCACAGAGCACTTGTAGGAGAAGGAACATGTGCCTAATCCTGCGCAGAGCTGAGCACCCTCTGCTCTCACTGAGGCCAGGAGCAGGCTCAGCATGCCTGGGATCATCCCTGCACGACTAGATGATGGAAACGCAAGAGAAGAGGTCTTTGAACTGGAGGCCAGAATCTCTCCTGTGCCAAGATCTGCTTGGAGTATTGTACTGGAGAGGGGGGCAGTAGGGAGTTGGTTATGGCTCCTGAAGTCTCAAGATGCCCCAGCATCAATCACTGCAGCCCCTGTTTACTCCAGCTGTCTGTAGTCCCCAAGCATTGGCTGTGTGATCCAGTTCTGCCCCTCTGTCTAAACCCTATGACTCCTGACTTGCCCCTACACCACGCTGGCATGGTGGGGGCAGTTGGCACAGGAGTGGGCTATGCTGCTTTCCCCCAGCTGAGCAGTCCCAATGCTGGAGGAATTCTCTGATGTCCTGTTAGGGCCCAATTCAGCCAGTCTGCACCATCCTTGCATGAAGTGACCAGAGCAGGGGAGGGAACCTGGCCCCTTTTTTACTAAAGGGGCAATTCTGCCACCCTGACTCACATCAGTGATCCTCACAGGTGCAGTCCCATTGATTTCTAGGATGGAGGTTATGCAAGATTGAGTGCAATAAAGCAGAAGCCGTAATTAATAATTAGAGGCCCAATCCTGATGTCCTTACTCAGGCAGAATTCACACGGAAGCCAATGTAATTTGGGTTTAGAATGGGGTAGTTTTATCACTGATCATCTCTGCTAATTGTTTATTGTTGTTTTATTCCTTTTTCTCTCTTTTCATTCCCATGGACCCCTCTGGCAGAACAAAGTAAGCCCTGGTTTTAGTTTGTGTAGCTTAATTTTTTAGCAATTTTTAAGATAAGATAATTGGAGATATGCCAATCTCCTAGAACTGGAAGGGACCTTGAAAGGTCAAATTTTTTTTTTTTGCCCCAGATCCCTAAGTGGCCCCCTCAAGGATTGAACTCACAACCCTGGGTTTAGCAGGCCAATGCTCAAACCACTGAGCCATCCCTCCCCCAATTTTTGTCTTGAGTCTGTAATTTTTGGGTGAATTCCCATTTCTGTTTCTTTCAGCACGTGACATAACCCAAAGATTCACAGGTAAGCAAAGCTGATACTAAGCGATGCTCATCCCTGTTTCCCAAGGGGTATTCTCTCCTCGTCTGGTCACCTTATAGGGATAAAATGTCACAGTCAGTGTGAAAGTGCGAGGAGCTTGACTATTGAGCTACACCCTCCAGGGTACCCGCTCTGGTGAGGAGGGGGAGGGAGGAATGTCAGTGACAATTCTTTACCTGCTCTGTTTCTATTTTATAGCATCTAGTTAATGAATTGTTTATTTCACTGTGAACCATTTCTGGCAGAACATCCAGCTAATGAACTTATCCAGCCCTGCTGAATGTGATGGCAGATACTGGATGAAGAGGGAAAGGACAGCTGGTTGTTCTAAAAGGGTTGCTGGAGTGAGGAACAAGGAAATCAAACCTCATCCCACCAAATTTAAGGCTTGTTGACATGGAAAATTCATAGACTCATAGACTTTAAGGTCAGAAGGGACTATTATGATCATCTAGTCTGACCTGCACAATGCAGGCCAGAGAATCTCACCCACCCACTCCTGTAACAACCCCCTAACCTATGTCTGAGCTATTGAAGTCCTCAAATTGTGGTTTGAAGACCTCAAGCTGCAGAGAATCCTCCAGCAAGTGGCCCGTGACCCGTGGCCCAAGCTGCAGAGGAAGGCAAAAAACCTCCAGGGACCCTGCCAATCTGCCATGGAGGAAAATTCCTTCCCGACCCCAAATATGGCGATCAGTTAAACCCTGAGCATGTGGGCAAGACTCACCAGCCAGCACCCAGGAAAGAATTCTCTGTAGTGACTCAGATCTCTGCCTGCCTCTTGGTCTCCCCCACCCCAAACTCTTCCAACAGAACTCAAATCCCCGTTTGCTGGCTCCTGTGCCGCTGCACAACTGCCTGGCCAACTTTATAGGACCCCTAGCCAGAGAAGCCCTGCCCCCTAATCAGGATTCAGCTTCTCTCCCAGCACGCTGCCCCTACCAGCCTCTACACATACAAGTACAAAAACAAGGAAATCAAATCTCCTCCCACCAAATTTAGGGCTTGTTGACATGGAGAATTCACAGGGAAGTTTGTGTGAAATAACTAGGGTTTGGATTTAAAGCACAACAGCTACTCTGTATTAATTCCCCTTGTGGACACTCATTCCAAACTTCTGTTCTTCCAAAGTGGATTAACCTAAACCAAAGCAAGAGCATTCTTAGTATGCAATGAGAGTGTCCACACAGACAGCTAGTGCTGAATAGCTGTGCCACACTAGCTATGTTAAGGGCTTGTCTACATGGGGAACTAAAGTTAGTTCCAAGGAGAAGAGGAGATGCATCCTATCCTGTCCAGTGGACCACAAGCCCCGACTACCCCCTGCTTGGCTGTCCAAGCTCAAACTCCCCCATGGCAGCTCTATATTGCAGGTGCAGACTGCCACATAATATCTGCAGCACCTGGGAAGTCTTAGAGTAGCATAAAACGAATTCTGTGGCACCTTATAGACTAACAGACGTTTTGCAGCATGAGCTTTCGTGGGTGAATACCCACTTCGTCAGATGCAAGTAGTGGAAATTTCCAGGGGCAGGTATATATATGCAAGCAAGAAGCAAGCTAGAGATAACGAAGTTAATTCAATCAGGGAGGATGAGGCCCTATTCTAGCAGTTGAGGTGTGAACACCAAGGGAGGAGAAACTGGTTCTGTAGTTGGCAAGCCATTCACAGTCTTTGTTTAATCCTGAGCTGATGGTATCAAATTTGCAGATGAACTGAAGCTCAGCAGTTTCTCTCTGAAGTCTGGTCCTGAAGTTTTTTTGCTGCAGGACCAGACTGTGAATGGCTTGCCAACTACAAAACCAGTTTCTCCTCCCTTGGTTTTCACACCTCAACTGCTAGAACAGGGCCTCATCCTCCCTGACTGAACTAACCTCGTTATCTCTAGCTTGCTTCTTGCTTGCGTGTATTTTATATATATATTATATATATATATATATATATATATATATATATACATACACATACACACACACACACACACATATATACATACACACACACACACCCCTCTCTGCCCCTGGAAATTTCCAGTACTTGCATCCGACGAAGTGGGTATTCACCCACGAAAGCTCATGCTGCAAAACGTCTGTTAGTCTATAAGGTGCCACAGGATTCTTTGCTGCTTTTACAGATCCAGACTAACACGGCTACCCCTCTGATACATAAAATGAATTGAATTTCATACAACATTAAAAGTCAGATTCTGCTATCCTTGAGTAATGGGACTCGAGGTGTGAAACTGATCAGTAAAAGTGTGGCAGAATCTGGTCCTAATACACTTATTAGCAGTGGAGTTCTGCCTAGAATTTCCAACTGGGCTCAGGTCCCCAGTGCTGGGAGCTGTAAAGACACATAAGAGAAGACCATCCGTTCCCCAAAGAGCTACCAATCTAAATAGACCAGGCGGCAGGGGCGGCTCCAGACCCCAGTGTGCCAAGCACATGCTTGGGGCAGCATGCCGTGGGGGGCGCTCTGCCGGTCGCCGGGAGGGTGGCAGGCAGGGCTCCAGTGGACCTCCCACAGGCGTGCCTGCGGAGGGTCCACCAAAGCCGCGGGACCAGCGTCCGGCAGAGCGCTCCCCGCGGCATGCCGTCGTGCTTGGGGCGGCGAAATGTCTAGAGCCGCCCCTGCCAGGTGGACACAGGGTGAGGGAGAGGATGGACGATTCCTCCCATTTCACAGATGGGAAACCTGAAACACAGAAAGATTTGGTGACTTATCCAAGGTCATAGGGAGAATTTGTGACAGAGCTGCAAACTGGACCTACATCTGCTGATTTCTAGGCCAGAGCTCTAACCACAAGAGAGTCTGTTCACTATTCCAATAACCAGGACCCTGGGCTGGAGTGGATGTAGAGGGGCAGTGACAGGGAGAGGGCCTGGGAAGCTGAGTCTCATAACGCCAGGGGACGGTCACGTAAGTTTGACGATTGGCCATAGGTCCTTGCACATATGCACCATGTTAGCGCAGGAGTAGTGGGTGGGGGGCAGTCGGTGCTGGGAAACCCAAGCCCCACTCACAGACCTCACAGGGGATTTATGATGCCCACACAGCCGGGGAAGGAGCAGGTTTGGGTTCACTCTGCTGTCCGTGTAGCCAGCACTATGCCCATGGTCAGGGCCAGTGCAAGGATATTTTGCACCCTAGGCGAAACTTCCACCTTGCGCTCCCCTCTTCTCCTCCCCTCAGAGCATTGCTTATTATTAGGGGAGGGATGGCTCAGTGGTTTGAGCATTAGCCTGCTAAACCCAGGGTTGTGAGCTGAATCCTTGAGGGGGCCACTTAGGGATCTGGGGCAAAAATTGGTCCTGCTAGTGAAGGCAGGGGGCTGGACTCGATGACCTTTCGAGGTCCCTTCCAGTTCTAGGAGATTGGTATATCTCCAATTATTATTTATTATTTTATTACTTATTATTAACTTTCAAAAATGGATACAGTGGAGTCCCATCTTATGCAGGGGTTAGGTTCTAAGGTCAGCACGTAAGGGGAACATCAGGTACAGTGAAAATTACCATAAAGTATAGTGCACACAGTATACACTAGAACAGGGGTCCTCTACCTATGGCACACAAGCCAAAGGTAGAACGTGAGCCGATTTTTTTTTAAATGGCAGGCTGTGGGTCCTGGCCACTGCTGAGCCCGCTGCCGGCCTGGGGTTCCGTTCACTCAGCTGGCAGCGGGCTGAGCGGGGGGGGCCGTGGGCTGAGGGGGCCGGCAGCCAGGACCTCGGCTGGCCGGCGCCGGCCGAGGGACCCCCAGGCCGGCAGCGGGCTGAGCGGTGGCCGGGACCCACAGCCTGCCATTAAAAAAAATAGTCTTGCGTGCCACCTTTGGCACATGTGCCGTAGGTTGAGGACCCCTGTTTTCGTATGTATCTGTATCCTGAGGGATCAAATGGTGATTTTAGTGGAAATCAGGCTTTGACGGTTTTCCAATTTTTACCAAAATCAGGAGGTTTCTGCCCACTGATGCCTAGAGCACATCCTGAAGCATTGGCGCTGATGGGATGTGTTTTAACTTGCAGAGGTTATTACATTACAGACAGATAAACAGAAACATCATTGATCTGAGTGTGGGGCTTCACTTCCTTCAGCCAATAATCATAGTTTGTTTTCATAGGAGTTTTAAAGCCATTGCTTTTATTTGGGGATCATTATCTAGACAGGCCTTTAAATGCATTTTCACTAGTGCCCCCATTCAGCAGGGTAGCTGAGCACATGCTGCACTTTAAGCCATGAGTCGGTCCATCCCGATTCAGCATGTGCTTACGTGTTTTGCTGAATCAGGCTCTAAAACAGAAGCTTTTCAGAACACGAGTTGTTGCCAGAGCAAATCAGATTCAGGCTAAGCTAGTCTGGGATCCTGCTTCTTACAGTGGCCAGCACTTGCTGCTTCAGGAGAAGGTGCGAGTAACCCCCTAATGCCCGAGGACAGACTAACCTGCCCCCAGGGAAAGTTCCTTCCTGACCCCATCAGTTAATGTTTGCCTTGTGCCCTGAAGCAGGAGGGGGTTTCTCTCCCTGACAGAATGCTTGTGTTTCGGAGAACGGTCACAACTCTGATTATTTGCATTTCCATATCAATGCCTGGGCCTCTTTGAATCCTTTGTCCATTTGGGGTTTTTTTTTCTTTGCTTGTCTGTTTTGTTTTCAGTCCTACCCAGTGTAAATCTTCATGTTCTCTTTAGCCACGTCAATATCCTTTTGTTTTTCTGCTTAGCCTCAATGCTATCTTGTAGTAAGGAGTTTCACAGGCTAATTATGCCTCATATAAAATACCATTTCCTCTTATAGTTTGAGATTTGCTGCCTTTCAGTGTATTTGAGTCTCCTCTTCTTGTATTAGGAAAGAAGATTGAAAGAGGTGCTCATATCTATCAGTCTTTATATGACTTTGTCTTCAGAGCTGTAATTATTCTAATTGCTGCACCTGAAAGACCCTTTCTGAGATGGGGTGACCAGTACTGCACACAGTATGTTTTTCTGTCCTGTTGTGTACATCCTAACACTTCCTTCTTTAAATCACTGCTACACATTCAGCAGAGATCTTCATAGATGTGTCCACAGAGATGCACAGGTCTCGTTTCCTGAGTATATAGAACCCAATCGTCCCCAACCTTTTTGTCTGGCGGGCAGGGCCAGCTTTAGCAAGTGCGGGGCCCAATTCGAACCGTTTCAACGGGGCCCCGGCAGGGATGACACATATATATACACACATACATACACACACACACTCACACACAGATATAGATAGATATAAAATTTTAAAAACACATGGGGCTTGTACTCACCGGGCAGTGCTCCGAGTCTTCGGCGGCGGGTCCTTCACTCGCTCCAGGTCTTTGGTGGCACTGAAGGACCCGCCGCCAAAGTGCCGCTGAAGACCCAGAGCAAGCGAAGGACCCACTGCCGAAGTGTTGCCGAAGACCCGGAGTGCTGCCAGGTGAGTAAAAATTTAAAAGGTTCCTCTAGCCAGGGAAGAGATTCTCACTGGGCGCGGGGCCCTCTTAGGCGCGGGGCCCGATTCGGGGGAATTGGTGGAATTGGCCTAAAGCCGGCCCTGCTGGCGGGTGCCAGACAAAGGACCACTGCGGCGGTGGAGCACCCACCAAAATGCCATCTAATTTTGGCGTCATTTCAGCGGCGACACCTCTTGCCGTCGACAAGCGGAGTCATCGAGAGGCGTCCCCGCCGAAATTCGGGAGCGACGCCTCTCGATGATGTCACTTGTCGACAGCAAGCGGCATCAGAGAGGCATCCCCGCCGAAATGCCGCTGAAATTCGGTGACATTTCAGCGGGTGCTCTCCCGGGGGCCAGGACTCGGGCACAATAACCTGTGTGAATAGCTGTAATGATTCCTTGTGGTACTGCACAGGGAGAGTAACCATTTCTGCCCTATCTCTATTAGAAATAACTCCTAGGATTGCATGAGGATTTTTCATGGCCAGATAACATTGGTAGCTCATAGACATCCTGTGATCAACCAATATACCCAGATCTTTCTGCTCTTCTGTCACTTTCAACTTAAGCTTCCTCACCTTATACCAAAAGTTATTGTTGTTAGTCCTGAAGTGCATGACCCTGCACTTTGCACTGTTAAATTTCATCCCATTTCTATTACTCCTGTTTTCAAGGTTGTTCAGATCTTGTATGATATTCCAGTCCTCCTCCATATTGGCAATACCTCCTGACACTGTGTCATCTGAAAATTGTATTGGCACAAAAACTGGGAGTGTGCTAAGGTCTTTAATGAAAATGTTAAATAAGATTGGTCCCAAGACTGATCTTCGAGGAACTACACTAGTAACCTCCTTCCAGCCTGACAGTTGACAACAGGTCATCTCCCATTTAAATAGTTCCTTAACCACCTTTCAGTTGTCATATTTGTCTCCAGCTTCTCCAATTTAATTAACAATTTCCCATGTAGAAATGTATCAAATGCCTTACTGAAGCCCAGGTAGGTTAGATCTACTACATCTCCTTTGTCTAAAAAAATCAGTTACTTTCTCAAAGAAGGAGATCAGGTTGCTCTGGCATGAGCTACCTTTTGTAAACCCATGTTGTATTTTATCCCAATTACCATTTACTTCTATGTCCTTAACTACTTTCTCCTTCAACATTTGTTCCAAGACCTTGCATACAATTGAGGTCAAACTGGATCAGTTTTTTCCCCTTTCTTAAAAATAGAAACGATATTAGCAATTCTCCAATCATAGGGTACAACCCTGGAGTTTACAGATTCATTAAAAACCTTGCTATTGTGCTTGAGATTTCACGTGCCAGTTCCTTTAATATTCTTGGATGGAGATTATCTGGCCCCCAATTTGATCTCATTGAGCTGTTTGAGTTTGACTTTCACCTTGGATATGGTCATTTCTATTTCCATATCCTCGTTCCCATTAGCCACCCTGCCACTACCCCTAAGCTCCTCGTTACCCTTTTTAAAAACTGAAGCAAAGTATTCATTTAGGTGTTGGGCCATGCCTAGATTACTTTAATCTCCACCTCATCTTCAGTGTTTAATGGTCCCACTTCTTCTTATTTATGTGGCTATAAAACCTTTTACTTATTGGTTTTAATTCCCTTCATAAGGTCCAGCGCTGCTTGGCTTTTAGCAATTCTCACTTTTCCCCTACACTTTCTGACCTCCAAGAGGGAGTTTTCCTTGCTGATCAATCCCATCTTCCATTCCTTGTAGGCTTTCCGCTTTCTCTTGATGCCTGTTTCATGTGCTTACTCATCCAGTTTGGTCTGCAACCCTTCCCTAAAAATGTGGTTCCCCTTGTGTGGGACGCTAGCTTCTGATTAAGTCAAAGTTGCAGAAGCAAAGTAATTCCAAGCTTCCTCCATATTCAGATCCTTGAGTTCTTTAGTCCAGTCCACTTCTCTAACTAATTCCCTTATTTTTTTTTTAAATCAAGGATCCTAGTTGCAGCCATATTTTTGTTTATCATTCCATTTAGTTTAAATGGAGTTAGCTCATGATCACTCAAATCAAGGCTCTCCTCTCCAACCAGTTCTTCTATGAGATCCTCACTACTCACCAATACTAAATCTAAAATAGCATCACCTCTTGTTGATTCGGTGGCTATACGGTGAAGAAATCTTTCAATCTTCTCTGCAACCTCTGCCTCGGTTATACTGCAGGGTGACCTGAGCACACCCCCAGTCGAAGATTTCCCCCCAGAAATGTGTGTCTTGCACTGCCCAGCCCTCTCCTGGACAGTACAAAATATTTTAAGATGTTATTCGTTTAAGGGAATAATATGCCATGTTATTATCTCACATAATTATTCATGTATTTCTATTTCAACACACTGGTTTAGATAAAACAGTAAAACAAATGTATTAACTACAAAGAGAAAGATTTTAAGTGAGTACAGGTGATGAGGCATAACAGAAATGGTTACAAGAAAAATAAAGATAAGATGTTTACTGAAGCCTAACTTAACTATATTAAATTCAAGCATTTTCTTATCACATGCTCCAGCAGGTTACTGACCAAACTCTCAGGTCAGGTCCCCTTCCCCCGAGTCCAATGAGGGCTTCCTTTTCTCTTCAGGTGCAGTGAATCTGATGTGCAGGGACAGAGAAAACAGGGGGCCTTGGGGTGGTTTCTCCTTTTTATAGTTTCAGTTCTTCCCCTCTAATACAACTTGAAAAAACTTTTCCAGCTGGGAGACAGAATCTATGTAGGAGGATATTTCCTGTTAGTATTTTTCTTCCTTTGTTTTCCCTTCCTGCTTGATTAATGCAAATTAAGCAGAGCACATATTCCTTTGTTTAGGCCAGACCTGTTTGCCAACTTGTTTGGGCTCAGCTGTGGGGCTTGGAACTTGGGTTAATAACACTGTACAGGGGAATCTTAAAACATCACGGACAAATTTGTCACACATTTTACCAGGGAAGTACTGATCAGCAAATGATGAGTTTTCAAATGATACCTTTCAAGGCATACTTTGTACAAAGATTACTACAATAGTGCATAGAGTGTGAGTACAGGGGTGTGTTCTACCACAGTAGGTCTCTCCCCAACCCCCGTCTATGGTGATAATCAATATAAAGAAATTGGTTATTCTCTCACCATTGTCCTCACCCTCCTGAATTGCTCCCTTTATCCCTGCTGATCCAAGGGACCCACTGATTCTCTCACAGGCTTCCTGATTCTGCTAGACTGAAATATATCCCTGGTATTTGTTTTATATCTCTGGCCATTCACTCTTCTAGTTAAACTTTGGCCTATTCAGTCCCATCATACTCTTCACCCGATGCACTTTTCTCCTTTTACTGACTTCACAGGGTTAATATTTTAATATTTTCCATTTGCTGAAGGATCCGTGTAAACGGGTCGGGACTCACCACCTGGGTGCCTCCTGCTGGTGACTCTGGGAATTAGCTCTTTCCAGTGGAGCGCCCCCTCTTGGTAGTGTCCCATCCGTCATTCTGTCTTCTGTTGTTGTCTTTGGATCCTCCTCGAGGCCACTGCCCTCCAGCAGTGCCCCTTAGTCCATCTACACCCCCTTCCGGGGCAGGGGGGTCTGTGCTCAGCAGTCCCACACCTCAGTCACTATGTCCAACCGCCCTTGAGTCCAATCCCTCTTGTTGGGATCTGGCATAGCAATATGGCCACTCCCTACAGCCAATGGCTGGGTGCCCTACAAGGAGTGAAGGGGGGGGACCCAGGCCCGCCCTCTACTCTGGGTCCCAGCCCAGGGACCCTCTGGCGTCAGCCTCACTGTCCTTTTCTCTCCTTCCGCTGTCTGTTTCCCTGGGCCGCTTCCCCTACGGCCCCTTGCACCCGCTAGGCCCTTCCCTTCAGGGCCTGCAGCCTGGCAGGCTACAGGTTCAAGCTCCCTAGCCTCCCCGAGCCTGGCCAGCACTGCGCTGTCCACAGTGCTAGTCTCCTTCCTTAGAGACTGACCTTCCCCTGTTGAAGGCCTGAGACAGACTGACTGCTCCTGCTCTGGGCAGCCTTTATATATGTCTGAGCCTGGCCCTAATTGGCTGTCTCCAAACTGGGCCCTGATTGGCTCACAATAAGCCCCTCTCTGATTGGCTCACAATAAGCCCTGTCTGCGCAGGTGCCCTGGCCTGCCGCAGCCCACTCTCACAGGGAGTGGGGCAGTCCGCCCCACTTCAATCCCCCTTTGGCTCTCACAACCTCTTGCAGCTGGCAGGATGGGGTTACTGTGTTTCTCCCCTTGCTGATTCCTTTGTTGCCCAGGAGCTGCCAGGCTCTGGTTGCTGATGTAGCCTCCTGGCTCAGTCTAAGGATTTTAACTTCTCTGCTTTAAAGTCTCTTTGACTCGCTTTCCTTCTGCAACATAGTGTGATACTGACTCGTTTCTCTGTGTTTTGTTTTTAGCCAAACTCCTGGCTGAGATCAGTAAGTTCCATTCCCCCCATTATCACCCTTGTGTGACATTGTTTCCTGCTCAGAGTGTTGGTGTTCACGGGCGTTCTCACCCCTCTGTCTGTGTTTAGTTACAGGGTGGAGAAGCGCGCAGCTCTACGCAGGTACTGTACAAGTCGCTGATATTTTATCCATGGGGAGATCCACCTCCCCGTGGGAGCTCCTGGCTCCTTTCCCTACACAGAGCATTTTCCTATGACATTCGATAGGCTACGAACAGCTGTCTGGGTGTATTTGCACCCAGCATGCTGCCTGACCATATGTATGTACTGGTGAAGGCTGGGAGAGTCTGGGCAGCTCCAGCAGGGATTAGAGACCCCAAGGGACATGCACACACATTGCAGCACCACTGGCCATGGCTCCATGTACTCTGGGGTATCCTGCCGCACACAGCTGGGAGGGAGGGGGGCACTCAGGTCAGTTACACAAACAGTGTTGGGGTCCTGTTGTGGTTGCCCCCTCTGAGGTGCAAAAAATGGGACATCTCCCTGCTCCACATACACCCCCTGTCTCTTCACCCCGGGCACTGTGTCCCATCCCACCCTGGGAGAGGAGACCAGCCCTCTCAGGCTTCTGTTCCTGTCACTGCCCTGGGCACCAGCCTCACAAAGCAGGGCCTGGCACCAGATCCAACCTGTTACCATCCGGCAGTTAAACGTCACGGTTGGTACTTCCACCGTGGTGACTGGGCCCTACCAGCTCTGAGCGCCTCATCTCCCGCTTGCTGGTCCCAAGACACTCTGAAGCTAGCGCTCCCTTTGAGCAGTCACTGCCACCCCACAGCTTCCCCCACTACAGCCACTGGCAAACCCAGGACTTTTAACCTCCTGCACAGACTCAGATTTCGCAGGACAGCGACCTGAACAATGGGCTGATCCTGTGAAAACCTGGACAGGTGGCAACCCTAGCTCCTGTCCACACAAGCCAGTAACACCCAGCTGAGCTGGTTACAGGCCCTGGCAGGGACGCTGAGCTACCAGCTGCTGTGATCACTAAGATTGTTAACTCCACCGTGTGCCACACACCGTGCTTAGAACCGCCAGGGCCCTGGACCCAGCACCAGAACAGCTGTAACCTAGACTCATAGCAATGCAGGGTTGGAAGGGACTTTGCGAGGTCGCCGAATCCAGCTCCCTGCACTGGGGCAGGGCCTAGACCATCCCTGACAGGGGTTTGTCCAACCTGTTCTTGCAAACCGCCAGTGACAGGGATCCCACAGGCTCCCTTGGAGCCGGTCCAGAGCTTCACTGCCCTGAGAGTGAGAAAGTGTTTCCTAATTTCCAGCCTCGGTCTCCCTTGTTGAAGATTCAGAGGGGCAGCCGTGTCAGTCTGTATCCACAAAAACAACGAGGAGTTCGATGGCACCTTAAAGACCAACCGATTTATTAGGGCATAAGCTTTTGTGGGGAAAAAATCCACTTCTTCGTACTCCGTGCAGCTGAAGAAATGGGATTTTTTACCCACGGAAGCTGATGCCATAATAAATCTGTTGGTCTTTAAGGTGCCACCAAACTCCTTGTTGTTTTTCCTGAAGATTGTGCCCATTGGTCCTTGGACAGGCCCTCGCCCTGCCCGCTGGGGGCGCTCAGGGTGTTGCCAAGTGTGAGTATTGTTGTTACCGCATTGCGGGGGGAAGCTGGATGGGCTGGTTTGGCAGGGGGCAGTGATGGGAGCTTTCACTTCCCTGTCACCGATCTCAGCCCAGCCTGAGGCCAGTTCTTAGTGGATAGGAGCTCACATCATAACTCACATTAATGGCAACCACAGGGAGACCAAGACCTGCATGGGCCGCAGGGAGAGAGGTTCCAGCAGGGGTCAGGGCTGAGCCATGTCAGCAGCACCATGGGGGGCTCACACAGCCGCTGTGACGTCCTCGTACCCCACTCAGTGCATGGAGCTCCAGCTGCCAGGGTGTACATGCCACTTCTTGAGGCTACATGTGGGGGGGCCCCTGCCCAGATTGGCCTGCTGCAGGGAGAAGGGGGAGTTCCCTTCTCCCGCTGTGCCTGGCCCCAGCCCTGGCAGTGGGGAGCAGGAGGATGGATGCGGGACCAGGTGCTGAGTGAGCCAGAGTCCCCTCAGCTCAGCCGTCATCCCCAGCAGGTGGGCCCAGGCAGGGAGCAGGAGCTGTCACCCCAGCCAGGCTGGCTCAGCTGCACAGAGGCAGCGACCAGGAGCAGCTGGCTTTGGCCACATCAGAAAGGCTCTGTCCCACTCCCCGTCCAGGCCCTGGGGCACAGGTGCAGTGGGAAAAGGACAGAGCTCTCCCCCCGCTCCCACAGGTAACATGGGGCAGGAGGAGCAGGGCAGCCCCGGGCTGGGCACAGGGGAGAAGACACATGGGGTGGGCACATGTTCTCCCCTTTAGATTGTGCCCCCCTAGAATGGCCAGCCTCTGGCCCCGGCACTGACTCTGTGACTCTCTCCCCAGTGGATGTGACTCTGGATCCCAGCACAGCAAATCCCTACCTCGTCCTGGCTGAGGATCGGAAACGTGTGACACACCAAGACAAGCGCCAGGATCTGCCTGACAATCCAGAGAGATTTGATACTATGGCGATTGTCCTGGGCGCTGAGGGATTCACAGGTGGGAAACGTTACTGGCAGGTGGAGGTTGGAGGAAAGAATCTCTGGACTCTGGGGGTCTGTAGGGAAGATGTGCGCAGGAAGGGGCATATTGTATTTCTACCGGAGAATGGATACTGGACAATATGTCAGCATGCTGGGCAATTCAAGGCCAATACCTCCCCCCCGACCGTCCTGCCCGTGAGCGTCAGGGCCAGATGATTGGGGATTTTCCTGGACTATGAGGCGGGCGAGGTCTCCTTTTACAATGTGACTGACAAGTCCCATCTCTTCACTTTCACTGACACCTTCTCTGGGGTTCTCCGCCCTTATTTCAACCCTGAAAACAATAAAGGGGGCACAAATACGTGTCCCCTGATAATCTGCCCAGTCCCAGCTCAGACTGGAGAGAGTCTCTGTCCCAGACAGTGACACCTGCAGCACAGACTGTCCCGTCCCAGCACTGACCAGCCCCCAGGTGTTTCTCCTGCCATCCCCTCCCCTCTCAGTTCCCAGCATCAGGAATATTGGCAACCAAGCAGCCCTAGAGGGGGGAGCTGGCTGCAGGGGCAGAGGGGTGTGTGGGTGCTGTGCCCAAGGGTGGGAAGGAGGCTGCAGCAGCAGGGAGGGAAAAGCCCAGTTCACAAGATGTGCGGGGTGGGGGAGATGAGAGAGGTCTATAAAATCATGACTGGTGTAGAGAAAGTAGATACAGAAGTGGTGTTTACTACTTCTTCTAACACAAGAACTAGGGGTCACCAAATCAAATGAAGAGGCATCAGGTTTAAAACAAACCAAAGGCAGTATTTCTTCATACAACGCACAGTCAACCTGTGGAACTCCTCGCCACAGGATGTTGTGAAGGCCAAGATTATAAAAGTGTTAAAAAAGAACTAGATAAGTGCATGGAGGACAGGTCCCTTAGGGGCTATTAGCCAGGCTGGACAGGGATGGTGTCCCTAGCCTCTGTTTGCCAGAAGCTGGGAATAGGTGACAGGGGATGGCTCATTGGATCATTACCTGTTCTGTTCATTCCCTCTGGGGCACCGGGCATTGGCCACTGTTGGAAGACAGGTTTCAGAGTAGCAGCCATGTTAGTCTGTATCCGCAAAAAGAACAGGAGGACTTGTGGCACCTTGGAGACTAACAAATTTATTGTAGCATAAGCTTTCGTGGGCTCCAGCCCACTTCTTCGGGACAGGATACTGGGCTAGATTGACCTTTGGTCTGACCTAGCCTGGCCACTCTTATGTTTACTTTTCAAAAAACAAAGAAAAAAGAATGAGAAATGGTATTTTTGTCTTAGGTAGTCCCAACAGTTTATGGTGTCCTAGAGCCTGATTCAAAGTGGTCCAGTTCCAGGGGGTTGTTCGGGGGAGGGATGTGGCTCTGGTCTGATTTGGAGGGTTGGCCTGGTCTTTTGGGGGCACAGCTGGTCCTGATCCCAGTCTGTGTGCCTCTCGGCCTTGGGGGGAGGACAAGCAAGTCTAGTATGACTAATTATACTGTCAATAAAATGTATTAAAATGTTGATCTTTTTTTATTTTTAAAATATTTTAAATAGTTTTAAATTCACCCCAATTTCATATCAAAATGTAATTCAAGCCCTGGTGGTTCCTATGAGAAATGTGAATGGTGAGATAGTGGGAATGGGCCTTTTTCGTGGGAGCAGCACATGGCTAATATTTTGGGTGCTCTGGCTTTTGTTAGCTGTGTTTTATTTTCTCTGTTTTCTTTTATAATTTAGTTTATATCCACTTGTGTGCGTATCTTTTCCCCCCTCGGGCTACCACTGCTGGTACCCTAGTGGCAGCCACCTCCATCTGCAACTTAAACTTCAAATATGCTTAATAAAACCTGTGCGCCTGTGTGCTGTGTCAAAGACAAGTCCTGTGTCGATCTCCTGTCTTTTACAATTATTCCCCATGGGGGCCCACACGCATGTTTGGTGCCAGGCCCCCAGAAGTTTCATCCAGCACTGGACACCTGTATGGTAGCACACGCGGCGACTTCCAGCACTCCAGCCTGGAACCAAGTAAATAATATAGGGGCAGGCACACAGCTCTGCTTACCCCGTGGGCTACAGGAAAGGGATCGGATGAGTTGGCACCCGCTGATACATGGTGTCATGGAAGCAGCATATAAGGTTGAGTAGTTTGTAGCTGTTTGGCCTGAGGTTGGTATTCACGTTCATCAGCTCTTCCAGCCAGGGGGAACTGAACCCGGGTCTCCCACAGCCCAGGGGAGTGCGTGAACCGTGGGGCTAAACGTTATAAAGCAGCTGATGTGACCAACCCCACCTCTTCCTTCTCTCCCTACCGCCAGTTTGTGTGGGTTTTTTTGGGTTTCTGGGAAACGGGGTGGGCGGAAGCCCGCCCCATGCTAACGGAACCCCCCCCCAGCCTAAGGGGAGGTGCCACAGAGCCTCAGAAACCCACTAATTGCGGGGGACAACTAATAAAAGAACAGGGACAGGAGTGCGGTCAAAGGGTCATAAGAAGGGAGCCTGACGGGGACACCGAGCAGAGAACCCCGGACAGCGCCCACTGCTCCTCGAAGGCGTCAAGGGAGCCAGCGGACGCCGCCCAGAGGAACTCCGCCCGGAGACGTGAACGGACTAAGGATCGGAAACAAGCCCCACAGTCGCAGGAGTCTCCATTGGCCAACCGCCTCTCCCTGGTCGCGTAGATGGCCATTTTTGCCAGGGCGAGGAGGAGGCTGACCAGGAGGTCCCGCGACTTCGTGGGGCCACGGATAGGGAGTGCATGGAGAAGGAGGTGGGGGGAAAAGTGCAGCCAGAAACGCAATAGGAGATTAGTGAGGAGCCGGTATAGGGGCTGCAGCCTGGCGCACTCTATGTAAACGTGCGCCAGGGTCTCCCTCACGCCGCAGAAGGGGCAGGTGTCTGGGACAGGGGTAAACCGCGCCAAGCCAGTTTGTGTGGTGTGAGGCAGCTGCCTACCTCCAGTCCAGCAAGAAATGCCTTAGGCACCTGAGTCATCTGACGGCAGGGGCTGGGTTCCCATTTGTGGAGTGCTAAGCAGAGACAGCCACCCCCCTGCAACCCAGATTTAGGCATCTATCTGTGAGGTGGGGGCAGGGCTTAGGACAATGTGCTTCTCCCAACCTCACTCCCGACCCACAGCCCCCTGCCAGTCCAGCCCTGACCCACCAGCTCTGCGGTGACATTTTTTTTCAATGTCTTTGATTTCTTTTCTAGATTTTTTTTTAGTCTCTTCGTGTTATTTTTTTCTGTTCGTTTCCTGCTATTTGACTGTCCTTTGTTACTGTTACTATTCAATGTCTGGGTGGTTTTCTGTTCATTGTTTACCTCTTTCAAGTTTTCAAATGGAATCCCCAGCTGCAGTCCCATCTGCTGGAAACAGAATATGGGACTGTTCTGCAGCACTGAGCAATGAAATTTTACTTCTGACTATATTTAAATGACGTTGAATATTCCTCATGCGGTGCTAGTACCTCCCCCTTGCCAGCCTCTCCCATTGACTAGCTCACATGGCTCCCCACCTAGTGAACTGGCGTTTGTGACTCACACTGGAAGGTGCCTGTGGAACCCAGGCATTGTGTGGGGAGTTCAGGCACCTGACTCAGCTTTGCGGATCACAATGTAAACCAAGTATCAGAGGGGTAGCCGTGTTAGTCTGGTTCTGTAGAAGCAGCAAAGAATCCTGTGGCACCTTATAGACTAACAGATGTTTTGCAGCATGAGTTGTGGTGAATACCACTTCTTCGGATGCTTGCATCCGAAGAAGTGGGTATTCACCCACGAAAGCTCATGCTGCAAAACATCTGTTAGTCTATAAGGTGCCACAGGATTCTTTGCTGCTTCAATGTAAACCAAGCAATTTAATACTACACTGGAGGGGGAAGTAGTGTGCACGTGCTGTGTGTTTAGAAACATCCTGTACATATAGTACAGGGCTATAGCTGGGGGGTGCCCCCGGCTCAAGCTTTAATGGTGCCCCTCACTCCCGACCCACAGCCCCCTTACAGTCCAGCCCTGCCCCCCTCAACCTCTGATGGTGCCCCTCACTCCTGACCCACAGCCCCTGCCAGCCCAGCCGTGCCCCACCAAGCTATGTTCAAGAATCTGAGAAAAGGTGCAAAACTGAGATTTTCTTGGTATTTTATAATTAGAGAGACAGGGGGAAATCTCAGGGCATATTCAATTAGAAATAGACAACTAGAGAGAAGTGGGGCAAACGTTTAGGTTATTTATATCAACCCTTGAGATTTGCAGAGAAAACGTGTCACGACCTGCAACTGAAGGTGGAGAATCAGACTCCTGGAGAGACCGGGGGGAAATGGGGGAGACGGGAGAGCGGCTCGTTGGCGGGGAAAGGGGCGAATCTCCCCGGATTTTACAGCCCGGGTGAGACACTGAGAGAGAAAAGGGGCAGAACTGGAGAGAATTTGTATCGGGGCGAGAGGCAAGTGGCACAAACAGGGACAGGATCCAATTAACCCCCCTCCCCCCTTCGCCCGCCCGCCACTTCCCCTGGGAATTTCCTGGCTGCCCAGAGACAGATCAACCCCCGCGTCCCACTGACCTTCCCACCCTGCAACTCCAGCTTCTCCCCACAGGGCCCCTGCCGGGCCCCGGGCCCCATCCCAGCGGGGGCCGGTCCTGCTGCGGCTCCGCTGGGGCCGAGGCGGCTCTGAGGCTTCTCCCGGGTTCCCGGGGCAGAGTCACGTGCCCGCCCCCAGCGCCCCGGGTCTCACCCCCGGGGCTCCGGCGGGGCTGGGGCGGGCAGAGCCTGGGCTGCCTGGGGCGGGGCCCAGCTGGAGAACCCCACAGACCCCCGGGGAGCAGCAGCGGCTCAGCCTGGGCCCGGCTCACGCGTAGGCGGCAGCAGCAGCTTTGTTCTCCCGCCCCCGCGGGGCTCGCACGGAGCATGCGCAGTAACAGCTGCTGACCCCCTCCCTTCCCTGGGCAGAAGAGGGCGGAAGCGGCCCCGGCGCAGGCTGGGAGATGTAGTTCCTGACTCTCCCGGAAGCGGAAGTGACGTCGGCAGAGAAGACGGAGCCGGGCTGCGAACGAGCGTTGGCTCTGCCTGGCTCGCGCGGGGCCGTTGGAGCCTCTCCCGGACCGGAGAAGGTTTGGTGCCGGTGGAGCTCTGGGCATGCGCAGATCGCGGTGGAGAGCCCTTCATTAACTGTGGCCGGGGGAGCAGGTGACCCCCGAGGAGCGGGGAGAGAAAGGTGGAGGCTGAGATCCCCTCGGATTTACCGCTGCCCCCTCCCGTGGGGACCCCCCTCCTCCCCCGTCCTGCCCCCTTTCTCCCTAGAGAGCCACGAGCAGCCCCCAGGGTGACCTCCCCAACCCCTGAGAAGTTCCCTGTCCCCCCCCCCCCCGATTGTGCCCCATTTTCTCCCCCCTTCGCCAGTGGCCAGTTCAGGTCTCAGGTTTGGGGGGTTTCCCCCATTCCCACCTGCAGGGATTTGTCCTTGTGCGGGTGGGAAATGGTTCCCCCGAGGGATTCCTGAGCTGGGCAGAGGGTGAATGGGCAGAGGCTGGGGGGGCCCTGAGACAGGGACACCTCTGGGCTGGGCTGGGCTGGGGGGGCCACTCTCTGCTGGCAACGGGGCCTGGGAAGGGCCAGGAAGGGGAGGGAGGAGCAAGTGTCCCCCATGGAGACGGCCCAGCCCCAGGTTTCCCAGTCCAGCTACTCCCCAGCACCTGCTGGTCCTGTGAGTGTGAGGCAAGAAGAATCCATCTCATTCTGTTGCTGATTGAATATCCCTGTATAATCCCCTCCAATTTCCCCTCCTTTCTCTTGAACTGTTAAATGCTGACGTAAAATCTGCCAGATGTTGGTGCTTCTGTCTCACATTAGCAAATATTTAGTTTGTGCCCCATTTTCTCCTCAGTTCTGAAATACTGATATCTAATGCTCAAAAATCTTCCCGCTTTTCTCTCCAGGTGTGTGACTGAGATCAGGGCTCTTATCGTACTGAGCGTGGCCCTGTTCTGCCAGGTGCTGAAGAGACCCCAGGTGAGATCTGGGCCCTGTTCTGCCAGGCGCTGAAGAGACCCCAGGTGAGATCAGACCCCACTGTTGTGCCGGGTAAAACTGAGACCTGGACCGAGATCACAGCCCCTCTTGTCGCAGGCAGCGAACAACTATGACCCAAACCACTGCCTCCATTGTGCTGGACACTTCAGAGACCTCGACTGAGATCTGTGTCCCCGTTGGGTCTGGCCCTGCACTGACCCCGACCCAGATCACGTCGCACCACTGTACTGGGCACCGCACAGACCCTGACAGGGATCCTGGCCCCACAGTTTGCCAGATGCTGCAGGGGCCCTAAACAAAATCTGGGATCCTGTAATGCTGGGAGTTGCAGAGTCCCCGACTGAGGTCAGGCCCCTGTTGTGCAGGGCTCTGCACCGACACCGAGATCAGGGTCCCCATTGTGACAGGTGCTGAACAGACACCAAGGGTATCTCTACCCTGCCACTAAAAACCCCCAGCTGGCCCATGCCAGGTGACTCAGGCTCATGGGCTCAGGCGAAGGGGCTGTTTAATTGCAGTGTAGGTGTCTGGACTCGGGCTGGGGCCAGGCTGTAGGACCCTGCGAGGTGGGAGGGTGCCAGACCTTGGGCTGCAGCCCTAGCTGGACCATAGACACCACAATTAAACAGCCCCAGAGCCTGAGCCGTGTGAGCCCAAGTCAGCGGGCACGGACCAGCCGCCGGTGTCTGACTGCAGTGTAGACATGCCCACAGGGACAGAGAGTCCTTGCCACAAAAAGCTCAAAGGCTAAATAGGCCAATGGTGGGAGGCGACTCTCCATTTTACAGATGGGGAAACTGAAGCTCAGAGAGCTGAAGTAATTTGCTCAAGTTTGCATGGAGAATTTGGGGCAAAACTGGGAACTGAACCCAGATTGTTTCAGTTCTTGCCTCTCCCCTTAACCCCAAGCCCAGCGTGTGTGTGTGCAGCATTGTTTTGGTCAGTGTTTGCCTTGCATTGGCTTCCAAGGGAGGCTGTGGAATTTCCTTCATTGTAGGTTTTTAAGACCAGGTTAGAGATACACCAGTCTGGGAATGTCTAGGGATACTTGGTGTTAGGGGGCTTATTCCTTCACCCTCTCACTTCCCTGGTCCTTCTCGCATGAACAGAGAGCAGCAGTACCCCAAGTCCAAAGGCGCAAACAATTCAATGTTTATTGGGGTGAACTTCCAGCAAGCAATGATTCCAGTTTCCTTCCTTACTGTCCCCCTTCCCAGCTCTGACACCACAGAGCCTTGCCTGTGTCCCTGTCCCTGTTCCCATCCCCTGTTCCCATTTCCCCCTTTAGCAAAACATGATCCCAATTCCCCCAGTCCCTGTTCCCATTCCCCCCCCATTTACTTCCTGATTGACTGCAGACTATATAGTAAAACCTGAGTTTTGCTTAGCTATTTCTTAACCAATCATTTTACTGAAATTTAACTATCCAATCCTAACATATTGTAACATGGTTATTTAACCAATTATATTCCACCACCTTCATTGGTTTACACCCAACAAAATTAATTGTACAGCAGACAGAAACAATCGTAGAACCAGACAGAGACCATGCAAATAAACATACAGAACAATACAGAAGTGAGGATTTCACAACTACATTTATACAGACATAAGGGTTTTCCAGCTGTGTCTGTTGATAAGTGAGTTCTTGCCAGACAGGACGCTATCAGACCAGGTTTCCTTTTACATCTTCTAGGCTCTTCTCTTTCTCTGGAGGTGATAGGAATATCAGGGCAGGATTGTATTCCTAACAGCCCAATAGCACCTTATTTCAATGTGACTAGTTTGGAATGTGAGGATGTGACCAGACACTTCCCAGCGTATGGCTGCCTAACTACATCTTGGCTGAAGGCCTTAGCCTGTCGCAGTAAGAGAAGCCATTCCACAGACAGTGATCTTTGATTCTTTCTTTTATACCTCTGTAACTAGCGAAGTGATAAGAATACACCTACATTCTTACGGTCCAGGCCTTTGCAGATAGGCCTGAATAGCTCTAGCCTAACACTCCACCCTCCTTTTTTTCTTTTCTTTTTCTTTTGAGATCCTCCTGCCCAGGTACCCCTGGAAAAGCACAGGACAGATGGCGACACATTTTCTGATAGGGCCAGGCATCAAGGTGGAAGGTGTCGATATTCCATTTGTCCCACTGCCCCTTGAGTAGTACCGTGCCCTGCACCTTCTCTCATACGGGCATACCACACCTAGTCCAATTAGTGTCCCAGGCTTCCCATTATATTGGGCCCGGGTTGTCTTGCACACTGCGGGGTGGGAAGGGCTCACTACATTACTTATAGGTTATCTGCATATGCAGCGTAACACAAGTACTGTTAACAATATACAATGCACAGCAATACCGAGTCCTGACCACTGCAGTATGGTCCCAGGTCCGAGCCACAACCGAAACACTGCCTCTCCTCCTTCGACAGGGTCAGGATCTTAATGTGTCCAGTTGCTGGCAGCTGCAGCAAGCTGCCCCTGCAGGTTTTACGTGCTTTTGTCCATATTATAAGTCCATTGACTGTCCACAGAGAAATGGGTTATTGTCCAAACCAATGTAACCACTTGGTATGGAATCAGGCAGTATACCCTGGATCGATTATTCACAGCAATAAGATTTACAGATCCATTTGTGCACCAAAGTCCAGATAGCAGCATGTAGATGTGTGTAGTTTGGTGGGGGGTGGTTTAATTGTGCCCCCAGAAATATGTACATTTCCAGCAAACCCCCTCCTACACAGTACACCCAATTGTCCACCCCTTGCCATAGGCCATGGATCCTGCTCCTGCATAGTCATAGGAGAGGGGCACAGCCAAACATTTCCTTTGATGTGCACCATTTTTCACACCCCTCCATTGATTCCCAGTGAGCTCCTCCCCTTCTCCTTATTCCCATAGGGCTTGTAGGGCCCACCTTAGTTGCCGTTCTATTTCCAGGCACCATAGTAGCCATTACCCAGGTGCTGGCCTCCCAGTTGAGCATTTTGCATTCCCACACACATCTCCCCCTCCCCCCAGGTCAGCCTTTTGGAGCCATCCCCCATCCACATCATGCTAGCAACAAGACCAACACCACAGACAAACAACACAAAACAGAGATCCATTGTATTCTGGGTTATTCTTCCGCTGGCGCCAGCATGGTTGTAGAGTGTCTGAAAAACAAAGAAACAATTTCCACCCCCCTGGTGGGGACAGATTATTTCTTAATAATAATACCAATTCCTTTTACAAATTTCCTTGCTAATTGCAGGAAAAACAGAAGAATTACCTTCAGGCTGTTCTATAGTCAGGCTAGTGAATTACCCCACTCACTGACCATTTATGAAATTTATGAGGTGGCGTGCCTCAGTTTCCCACAGCTTCAAATTTCTGCTCCTTACACACACACACACACGCTCCTTAGGGTTAACCTGTCCCCCTTATTTTCAGGCTTGACTTGTTTTTTCACCTCCCTTTTCTGGAGGGCCATAATCTGAGTCTTCTAGTAGCTTGTTTGCTGACCAGATGCATTCGTTATTCTCAGGTTCTTTGTGCAGCAAATGGCAGTTTCCTCCTTCCTCCATCAGCTGGGTAATTTGCATCCACACAGAGTCTTTCTTGGCTTGCCTCTGGATTCAAAGCTATCAGCAGCTCAGAGACTGTTTCAAAAGGGACACATTTCACTTCCACCAGGGTTCTTATTACTGTTCACTTTCATCTTCTGCTCCAAAACACTGCTCCAAAGATCTGAAAAAGAAGCACAATCTACTATGCTCCTTTTGGAGCCCTATCAGGATTTTAATTAAGTACCATGTTTTGTTTGCATTTCTTTTACCCCTTTTCCAATGTACACTGCACCCCCCACCACTTGCTAGTCACATTCCCAGACCCCACTGCCAGGCCCTCCCCACTGATAGTGACTTTCTCACTCCAGCCCCCTCCTTTCCCCTGTGAAAAGACATCACCCAGGGCTCCCTGCCGGCCATGTGAGTGTGGGGCAAGAAGAATCCTTCCCATTCTGTTGTTGATTCAATATCCTTGTATAATCCCCTCAAATTTCCCATCTTTTCTCTTCAACTGTTAAATGGTGACACAAAATCTCCCAGATGTTGGTGCTTCTCTCTTATATTGGCAAATATTTAGTTTGTGCCCCATTTTCTCCTCAGTTCTGAAATACTGATATCTAATGCTCAAAAATCTTCCCGCTTTTCTCTCCAGGTGTGTGACTGAGATCAGGGCTCTTATCGTACTGAGCGTGGCCCTGTTCTGACAGCTGCTGCAGAGACCCCAACTGAGATCTGGGCCCTGTTCTGCCAGGCGCTGAAGAGACCCCAGGTGAGATCAGACCCCACTGTTGTGCCAGGTAAAACTGAGACCTGGACCAAGATCACGGCCCCCCTTGTCGCAGGCAGCGAACGACTGTGACCCAAACGGCTGCCTCCATTGTGCTGGGCACTTCAGAGAGCTCGACTGAGATCTGTGTCCCCATTGGGTCTGGCACTGCACTGACCCCGACCCAGATCACGTCGCACCACTGTACTGGCTGAAGGCCTTAGCCTGTCACAGTAAGAGAAGGCCATTCCACAGACAGTGATCTTTGATTCCTTCTTTTATACCTCTATAACTAGCTAAGTGATAAGAATACACCTACATTCTTAAAGTACAGGCCTTTGCAGACAGGCCTGAATATCTATATCCTAACACTTGGTTCTGCCTCAGCACAGGGGGCTGGAGTAGACGACCTCTCAAGATCCGTTCCAGGCCTACATTGAAATAATTCTCTTTTGTGCTGTGTCCTGTTCTACGCTGAGCTGTTTTGCATGGTGCCATTTGGAACTGTGATTGCCCCATGTTGTGTTGCATAGTTTTATGGTGCATTGTTTTGCCTCAGCTTGTTTGGTGTCTTTGTTGTGTTGGATTGAGTTGAGCTCTTTTGCATTGTGTACTTTTATCCTAAGGTGTGTCAGTTTGCTTTGCGTTGCTTTCTTCTGCTTAGTATTGTGTCATTTTATGCTGTGCAGTGTAGTTTTTTGTTGTTGTTTTTTGAATGGCCTGACACCACGTTTTTATTTGGTTTCATCTTGTTGTTTTTTATGTATCTATATTGCATAACATCATAGAAATGTAGAGCTGGACAGGACCTCAAGATGTTGTCATGTCCAGCTCTCTCTGCCGAGGCAGGACCAAGTATATGTAGATTGTCTCTGACAGAGCTTTGTCCTACTTGTTCTTAAAAACTTCCAGGGAAAGAGACTCCCCAGCCCCCTTGTAAGACTATTCCAGAGCTGAACTGCCTTAGCTCTGGGGACACCCACACAGACTGTAGTGGTGAGCAGCTCTGGAGAGAGAGGAGACCCCAGTGAGTGGCAGCTGGGTAAAGAGACTAAAGTTGGGAGGAGAAACATTGACGTGTCCAAGGTCACCCAGGCTGTCCGTGACCGAGCTAGAAATAGATCCCAGTTCTAGTGCCACCGTACTGCTGTTTTGGGCACTGAAGGTCTCTGCCACCCTGGTGTTTTAGGCACTGGTGCAAACCCTTAGTACAGACAGAATTTACACTAGTGTACTCTGGCACTGGTGCACCATGTCCCTGTTTGAAGGCTTGGAGGAGATGGGGGACGGGGGGCAGTGACCTCCCTGAGTCCTGGGGCTGGCTGAACAGTGCAGCTGGTAAGAGAGGGGCAGCAGTGAGTGCTGGAGGTATGAGCCAGGAGCACAGCCCCACAGGACTGGACAATGACTTCTCCTGACCCAGGGGACACCCCCCAGCTGTGTGCAGGGACCGCAGCTGAGCTGCCTGCCAAGACAGCCTGTGCATCCATGGACAAACCACCTCTTCCTGCAGCCTAATACAAAGGGGTCTGGGGACCTTTCCAAGCTGCGGGTGACGGGGCTCTGGCGTTAACGGGGTCTGTTCCTGACTCTGTCCCTGACCTGCTTGGTGACCTGGGGGAAGTCACAGCCCCTCTCTGTTTTCCTCCTCCCCATTGTCTACTTGGATTGTGATCTCTTTGGGGCAAGGACTGTCCCTCTCTGTCTGTGCAGAGCCCAGCACAATGGGGGTGCTGATCTCAGTCAGGGTCTCTGCCATGTGCTGCACGATGGGCCCCTGATCTCCATCAGTGTCTGTGCAACGCAAGGCACAGTTGATAGACTCACAGACTTTAAGGCCAGAAGGTAGAGGTGTATTTCAGATGAGGTCTCATCAGTGCCTTGTATAACAGCACTAACCCTTTCATGTGTCTGCTGGAAATACCTCACCTGATGTATCCTAGGACTGCATTAACCTATTTCACAGCTGCATCACATTGGCAGCTCATAATTATCCTGTGATCAACCAATACACCCAGGTCTTTCTCCTCCTCTGTCACTTCCAATTGACAAATCACCGGCCAGGCCCTGCAGTCTGTCAGGAGAGGTGTGCTGGGTTGTATTTAGGAATCTGAAAATAAAAGGTGAAGACGGCTGGTTCACAATATCCAATGAAATCTTGCAAACAATTATACAAATGGACCCTACTTCTGTTAAAACAACATGGTATTAATACTGATTCAAAACTGACATTAAAATTAGGAGAGAAACGCATGAGAAATGAACTGACACCTACTTACCATTTCTTAATGCCTAAAATGTTGACACTCCCTCACAGCATCTTTTTTTCAAAGCGATGCACAGCACACAGTCAAGTTAATGAATGAAAGCACACCCATTATTGACTGCTTTGTGCTGCATGAGCATCTGATTGAGCACCTAATTACAACTGTACCACTGTAAGTGGAAATGCATCAACCCAGCTTAGCTCCAAGGTGTTTAGATGTGAATGAAAAGTTTCCAAGGCTTTGGCTACACTTAGCACTTCAAAGCACTGCCGCGGCAGCGCTTTGAAGCGCTAAGTGTAGTCGGAGTGCCAGCGCTGGGAGAGAGCTCTCCCAGCGCTGTCCGTACTCCACCTCCCTGTGGGGATTAATGTACAGCGCTGGGGCTCTGATCACACTGGCGCTTTGCAGCGCTGCAATTTGCAGCGCTGGAGAGGGTGTTTTTTCACACCCTGCTGCAGCGCTGCAAATTTGCAAGTGTAGCCAAAGCCCAAATGGGTCACTTGCTGGAGGATTCTCTGCAGCTTGAGGGCTTCAAACCACAATTTGAAGACATCAGTAACTCAGACGTAGGTTAGGGGTTTGTTATAAAAGTGGATGGGTAGGATTCTATGGCCTGCTTTGTGCAGGAGGTCAGACTAGATGATCATAATGGTCCCTTCTGACCTTTAAAGTCTGAGTCTACATGGCAGAATGGTTAATGAAGAAAATACACTGAAATGCCTCTATGCAGTCCTGTTGACTTCTTCTCCCAACCCCCCTCCTCATGAGTTCTGGCCTCTTGGTCAACTCAGCTCCCAGACCCCCATCAGCTGTGCCCTCTCCCAACCTAACCCATTTCTACCGCAATTCTTCACCCTCCTCATCCAGGCAGGGGGTTGGCGCTGCAGCCCCTAAGGTACCTGCGTTAATCACTGTCTCTCATACTAGGGCTATTTAGATTTCAGGGAACGATTCAGAATTACTGACTCTGGGAGGTGGGAGAGAGGAGAGGCTGAGAGAGCGTTTGCTCTTACGGCCACGTTCAACTCTGGTAGCCTCCATGTTACCTCATCCTCCCCCATGTGTCTCTGCTCATGTCAGTGTCACCTGATCATAATGCCACTGGCTTCAGCAGAGCTCCTAGACAGGAGCTACATCGCAAGAGGGTTACGGTACTGAGAGTAAAATACATCACAGGGAGGGTGTAATTATCCTGAAGTGAAACATTCCAGTCTAGGAAGTACTTCATTACTTAAAATTATGCTTGACAGGATTGGATTTTTATGAATAAATTGCAGTAAAAGTTAATTTCACTGTACACACACACACCGATGAAAAATATTTATATAGGTAATATACAGAAATGCTTCTGGAGAAAGTGGAGTTTGATTTAAGGATATTTACACTGTATATTTTGGGTGTGACATTGACAATTTCTCTTTGAACAGTTATATGATTTGGCTTTTGGACTCTCAACAGTTACTGTTATTAAATAATTGTCTGACGACCCCCATAACTTCCCACAGCTCTGAACACTGAAATTGTGAACGTTGAAAAAAGGGTTTAAAAATAAATATCGCTATCTATTGAAATTAAAAGAAAGAAATCGACACAATGAATTTTGTCAAACCCACTTAACAGCAATTGCAATATGCTAGGGGATGGAAATTCACAACTAAGGCACCAACCTTAATTCTGCCCTGTAGTGACACCAGGCAATTGCCGTAGGGCTACGAATTAGGCATTTTAGTGTATATCGTTCCAGATTACAAATCGGTATGATCTAAAGACACACGAGATCTTTTCCTCAGGAAATCACCGTCACTGGGTTGTTTCTCTTAGTGGTAATTCCCAGAAGTGAACAGATTAATAACATTTTATCAGTTATGAAGTGGCCATTTCAGATTTCTGGGGAGCGTCTGTTATTTTGCACTAGGTCCTTGGAGAGACGGAATCTTGGTTTCATTTTAACTTCTCCATGCTCAGCAGCTTCTGGAATTTGGTTCAAAGTATTTACATGTTTCTCTGCCCTGTTCTTAAAAGTGCTGCTGTAGAAAGTGGGGAAGGGCAGGAACTGACTGCAGGATCAGTAGCTGAGTCCCTTAGATATTTATAGCTCATCGGAAGGAGGACGGGGATTGGTGGGTGTCTGGGGATTTAATAATAAACACACAAATATCATTGTTCTTAGTGAATTTTCATCTTCTAATTCCCATAACCCACTAATTATCCCTGGCTGCCCCCGGCAGTCTGGGGAGGGAGAACTAGTCAACTCCTGTGGCCAGTGTGGAACCGAAGGCACAAGGATCTTTCAGTGGCTGACTCAAAGTCACCCAGAGTGAATTTCACTTCACTGGATAAAGCCCTAGTTGCTGAGCTCTGCAGAGGGGTGGGGAGGTGAATTCCATCCCCCATTTCTTGAGCAATTCTCACCCTGATCTCAGACACTACCCCACCTTCCCCTGCAGTGATGGACCCACTTGATGCTGCCAGAGCCATCTGCCATGGGAGCTAGAGAGGACAGAGGCCCAGCTCTAGAACTGCTCCCCCTGCCCACAGCTCCCAAGCTGTGCTAGAGTTGCCCTGACTTTCCAATCTGCAGATCAGTCCGGCTGTCCCCAGCCCGTACACCCACCACACACAATCTTTGTGACAACAAACATTCCAGGATTGGGAAAGACCATCTGGGGCTGGCTGCAGTCTCCCGTTGCTGCTGTGAGGGGAATGGGGTGGTCCCTCATAGAGGATACAAACATACCCAGGGGCAGAAGGGAAATGTAGTTTCTTCCAGGGGTTTGAAATGTTTGGTTTAGAGTCCTGAGCTCTGTCTTCCTGTTTGTCTCCTCCTGCCACTTTCAGATCTCTTGGAGAGACAAGGTGGGGGAGGTAATTGTTTTAGAACCAATTAAAAATACCTCTTTGCTATCCTGGGACCAACATGGGTACAACAACTTTCCCCTCTGTACCCCCTCTCCATCTCACCTCCCCCTCAGCTGAGACTGTCTCATCTGATAGGAAAATAAGGGTTCAGTCCTGTCACTGGATTGGATCTTGCCAGCACTAACGGGAGTGAAAGCCTGTGTGCATTAATGACAGCAGCAGCTCTGGGATTCGACACACAGGGAGAAGAGATGGGAGTGAGCAGGTTGTGTTTGTGCCAGGTGTGAGTTACTCGTGTGGGAATTCTGCACCGCTTTGTATGCACAGAATTCACGTCCAGCGCAGAATTTCTTTTTTTTGGCTTGAAGAAGATACGTTCTGCCTGAGAAGTGCTGCAGTTCTGCCTTTCACCCACCAGAGGCCCCTGTGGCACCAGAACAGGCAGCAGCCAGCTGGGTTCATCTTGGTGGGAATTTGTTGCCCCGAGCTGTACCCCAAATGGGAGGAGAGTTAGTGGGTGCAACTGGGGAGAGTCCTGAGACACGGCTGCCTCTGGGGTGGGGACAGGGTGGTCATTCTCGACTCGCAAGAGGGTGTGGAAAGGGCACAGGAGGAGCAAGTGTCCCCTATGGAGACTGCCCAGCCCCAGGTTATCCAGTCCCAGACGCTTCTTCCCCCACCATACCCCAAACCTCTTCACCCCTCCAGCCATCAGTTGCCAGGCTTCCCTCGCTGCGAGCCCTTCCTGACTGCAGAGACCCTCTGAGCCAGTCGTGTGTCAGGGCTCAGCCCTCTGGCTGCGTCCTCAGGGCACTTTCTTCCTCTCTCGGGGCACCGTGCCACAGGGACCCCACAAATCTACATTGCTCAGGCTTTGGCTTCAGCCCCAGGTGGTGGGGCTCAGGGCCCTGGACTTCAGCCCCATGTGCTGGGACTGGAGCTTTCTGCCCTGGGCCTCAGTGAGTCTAATGCTGCCCTTGCTTGGCCCCTGCCCTGAAACCTGCTAGTGGCCCCCAGGGGGCCCAGGACCCCTAGTTGAGAACCACTGTCTTACCCCACGAATCACAGCAATGTTCAGGTTACTGCCAGTCATAGAATCCTAGAATCTCAGGGCTGGAAGGAACCTCAGGAGGTATCTAGTCCAGCTCCCTGCTCAAAGCAGGACCAATCCTCAACTAAATCATCCCAGCCAGGGCTTTGTCAAGCCTGACCTCATGCCAAAGGACCAGTCACTTACTGAGGTCAATTGAATCTTAGATCTCACAACAAAGACAACTCTTGTAGCCAGTCCTGTAATAACCTGTATTAAGATTTATTTAAAAGGAAAGGAGAGTTGTTTACGAAGTTAAAGCAGGTAATCCTATAGATGCAGACGAGTTACAGTCTTAAATTTCAAAAGGTAATAGAAGTTTCTATAATAAGCAAGCCCTATATCTTCCTTAAGACTAACCCAGGCTAATCAGCTGGGGATCTCTTGATTATGCCTAGAAACTTTGCCCCCCAGAGTCCAAGCAGCATACGGATAATCAGTTCCTTCTGTATGGGGCTTTATCCCCTTCCTGCCATGTGCTCTGAGCTGCAAAGTCAGCTAATGGGAAGTGAAGAGCACAACAACAGTCTTTTGTCATCTTTCACATCGCATAATAGTCTATCTGGTGTTGATGAACCTTTCCTGCCAGGCAGGGTGTAATGCATTTGGTTGCCAATCAGCACGTCATCTAGGTAAAGTCTCTCTCCTGTCTGGTGATTTACAGAGCCACGGAGGCTCACAATGCAACTAGTCAGATATTAACCCAGGCAGCAACTCACAAGCATTCAATGAAGTGTAAGAAAACAGGAGTACTTGTGGCACCTTAAAGACCAACAAATTTATTTTAGTATGAGCTTTAAGGTGCCACAAGTACTCCTGTTTTTTTTGCGGATACAGACTAACACGGCTGCTACTCTGAAAAATGAAGTGTAAGCGCATTCTTATAATCCTAATACCTAATACTAACACAGGTGAGTCAGACTGATTCCAGCTATGCGTTTGTCCCTGTTCAATGAAGACATGGGGGCTTTTGCAAGAGCTAACACCTCATCTGCCAGTGTCACAGGCAGGCTGGGCAGGGATGGTGTCTCTAGCCTCTGTTTGCCAGAAGCTGGGAATGGGCGACGGGGGATGGATCATTTGAGGATTCCCTGTTCTGGTCATTCCCTCTGAAGCACCTGGCATTGGTCACTGAGCTAGACGGACCATTGGTCTGATGCAGTGGGCAGCTCTTATGTTCTTATGTTCACAGTCTGTATGAGGAGTATCTACTTATTGGGTCTCACTGGGGAGCCACAGAAAGGAACAAGATGTGCTGAGGCAAGAAGGCCCAGTCTCAGAGCCCCCGGGGTCACACTTGTCAAAAGCTAAAACTAGGCCCGGCCCATGAAGGGGGCACTGCCAGGAGAGACTCTACAAAGGCTAAAGCATCAAACAACTTAGTTAACCTGAGAGAGCTGCCTTGGGGACAGTGACAGGGAGAATCCCCAGAGTGACTCCTTTGATTCTGCTCTTCTCTGGCCTTTGGTTCATAGAATCATAGAACTGGAAGGGACTTTGGAAGGTCATCTAGTCCAGTCCCCTGCACTCAAGGCAGGACTAAGTATTATCTAGACCATCCCTGAGGTGTTTGTCCAGCCTCCTCTTAAAAATCCCCCATGATGGAGATTCCACAACCTCCCCACGCTATTTGTTCTGGAGTTTAACCACTCTGACAGTTAGGAAGTTTTTTCCTAATCTCCATCCTAAATTGCCCTTGCTGCAATTTAAGGCCATTACTTCTTGTCCTATCCTCAGAGGTTAAGAACATTTTTTTCTTCCACATCCCTGTAACAACCTTTTATGTACTTGAAAACTATTATCATGTCCTCTCTACTCCATACTAAACAAACCCAGTTTTTTTCAATCTTCCCTCATAGGTGATGTTTTCTAGACCTTTAATCATTTTTGTTGCTCTTCTGTGGACTTTCTCCAATTTGTCCACATCTTTCCTCATATGTGGCCCCCACAAATGGACACAGTACTCCAGTTGTGGCCTAATCCGCACAGAGTGGAGTGGAAGAATTACTACTTGTGTCTTGCTTACAGTACTCCCTCAAATACATCCCAGAATGATGTTTGCCCGTTTGCACTGTTGACTTATACTTAGCTTGTGATCCACTATGGCCCCCAGCTCCCTTTCCGCAGTGCTCCTTCCTGGGCAGGAATTTCCCATTTTGTACGTGTGCACCTGATTGTTCTTTCCTAAATGAAGCACTTTGCATTTGTCCTAATTGAATTTCATCCTATTTACTTCAAGCCTTTTCTCCAGATCATTTTGAATTTTAATCATAGAATATCAGGGTTGGAAGGGACCATAGGAGGTATCTAGTCCAATCCCCTGCTCAAAGCAGGACAAATCCCCAGACAGATTTTTGCCCCAAATCCCTAAATGGCCCCCTCAAGGATTGAACTCACAGCCTTGGGTTTAGTAGGCTGATGCTCAAACCACTGAGCTCTCCCTCCCTGGCCTATCCTCTAAAGCACTTGCAACCCCTCCCAGCTTGGTATTGTCTGCAAACTTGGTAAGTATAACAGAGGATGTTACTGGGAGGGTTTCACCATGTCTCAGAGGGTTACACCCTGGTGGGAGGGGGCTAGGCCTGTACTGGAATAAGGTCACTCTGTGCTTCACAGTATGGCAGAACCTAGAGTGTCCATTAACGGAAAAATCAGGGGGGGGGGGAATCAGCATGTGGAATGGACAAAAGCCCCCTCTGCATTCTCTCACATTGCCCTTCTCGTCATGGCAGGCTACAGATTAACGTCCACGTTTTGCTCCAGATCATTTCATCCTCCCAGAGGGAAGGAAATGGCTGCAATGGAGCTGGCTCAGGTAAGGTATCAGGGAGCTGGTGGTGGGTTCTGCTTGGAGGGAGAGGAGCAGTACGTGCATAGGAGGGTAGGAGTTGCTGGAGGTGGTGGGAGGCAGGAAATATCTCGGGTGGAGAAAGGGAGGGGACAGGATGTGACAAACCTGCTGAGACTTGTGTACTCTAGGGTGTGATGGGTTGTCACCCCGGGGTGCAGTCTGGGGGGCTTCTGGGAACTGCTGTGTCCTCTAACCCTCAAGCTGGGCTGGCCCTTTTCACACTGTTTTGCTGGAGATTCTGCCAGCCTCTCCAGGCCCTGTTATCACCCAACACGACAGCAGGTGGCACCATGCAGCCAACTAAGCTACCTGAGTGCTTTACCTGAGCCACTCAAGGACAGATAGACGACGACAGCCAATTTCCCAGCTCCCCAGCCTTGCACACCTGCTATAGTATAAATTCAGAATTATACCATCTTATAGTGCACAGGGATCTGTATCATGTAAGCTCATTAATATAGTTCGCCTTCCCCTCGATATGGGAAAGATGTGC
The DNA here is from genome assembly GCF_016161935.1 of Mauremys reevesii. Classification (NCBI taxonomy): domain Eukaryota; kingdom Metazoa; phylum Chordata; order Testudines; family Geoemydidae; genus Mauremys; species Mauremys reevesii. The sequence continues at coordinate 20,267,162 of NC_052636.1, read as the reverse complement.
ACAACAAGCCTGTGCTAACCAAGCTCAGCTTTTCCCCAAACATTTCACTCAAAATGCACTGATTAAGATAAAGCATAAAACAAGTTTATTAATGGCAGAAAAGTAGATTTTAAGTAATTATTGTTAGAACAAAAAAGGAGCCGGTTGATCCAGAGGCGGATATGAATACAGGCTTCTTTATTGCGTTACTTGTTCCCATTGACCCAACTATCGAGTAAGCACTGGATTAGCTACATCACACGCCTTTTATCCAAGTTTGTATATAAACACCTACATCCGTTACAACACCCCAAAACCCCTTATTAAGTAGTAGAAACGCTAATACAATTAGTATACCCACCCCTATCCACTGTCACAGTATCATAGAGGCGTTTTTACTTTGAAAATACCGTTCTTTGCAATAACGTGTTGCCACAAATTTCCCTAAACAGCAGTTCTCAGGGTATGGAGGAAGGGTCAATGAGCAGTTCTCAGGGAGGGAGGAAGGGGCCATAAGCCAGGGCTTGTTTATGTAGCTGGGAAAGGAAGGGAGGGGGAGATAACATTTCTTTTACTTTCTTTCACACAAAGGACATTCATTCCAGCAACTACATTTCTTATGCAGCTGCATCAATGTCAATTCTTACAAGCAACAGAGAAAGGAAAAATATGGCAACTTATTTGTTAAGCAAAGAATTCCTGCCTGCTTATGCCTTTGTCCCCAATGCATGTCAGCACATTAGCAGCTTCCCAGCTGTTTTACTGAACCCTAACGTATCCCAACAATTCTAAGTGATAGCAAACAGATCAAAGCAGATTACTTAGCAGATAACCAAAAACTCAAACTAAGCCTAACATACTAGATGGATAGAATTTGAATTAGCAATTTCTCACCCTGACTGATGGTATAAGCAGTCCACCAAGTTTCCATACACAAGCTAGAAATCCCTTTACCCTGGGAGCAGCAGTTCCCCCAGTTCAGTCTTTGTTCCTCAGGTGTTTCCAGGAGTTCTCTTGTGGGAATGAGGCCAAGAGATGATGTCACACCCCACCTTATGTAGCTTTTCCATATTGTGGAACCATTTGTTCCAAACTAAGTTCCCAGTCCAGTTTGTGGAAAAATACAGGTACCAAAATGGAGTTCGTTGTCATGTGGTCTAGTCACATGTCCTAGCATGTCCTGCTGAGTCATAGTAGCCATGATTCATAGGCTGGCTGAAACAATCACAGGAAGGCAAAGCTCTTCCACAGTCCATTGTCTTTGTTGATGAGCCATCAGCAGTGTCTGGCTTCTTCATTGTTGTACCTGAAAGGCTCGTTGTGGGTGTTACCCAGAGTAAGCACATTTGGAATACAGATACAGAGTCAATATCCATAACTTCAAATACAAACATGATCCATGCACACAAATGGGATAATCATATTCAGCACATGACGCATCTTGCACAAAATGCTTCATAATTATGTCCTAATCATATTATAACTATACCACTATGCTTAATATGGGGTGTAGTGTCAGATAGGGCCTAATTTCAAGGCATAGGAGTTGGGAATGGAACTTCCCCTCTTTGTGGAACAGGAAATAACCCTCCAGCCAGGGCTGGGACAACTTCCAGTGCTGGAGCCTGAATCTACTGGCACTTCATTAGTTACCCCCACCCGCAATCTTTGTGATACTGCAAACTTTATCCGTGATGATTTTATATTCTGTTCTAGGTCATTGATAAGAATGTTAAATAGCACACGGGGAAAAAGCAATCCTTGTGGGAACCTGCTAGAAGTAAATCCACTCGACCATGGTTCCCCATTTACAATCCCAGTTTTTAATCTATTTAATGTATGTTGTGTTTATTTTGTATCATTCTAGTTTTTTAGTCAAAATATTGTGCTGAATCAAGTCATATGCCTTACAGAAGTCTAGATATACCGTATTGTTCCGAGTATTGGCTGCTCCTGATTATAAGCCGCACCCTTAAAGTTTGGTGCTATTTTAAAAAAAAAAATTTTTAACTTTTTTTAACTTAAAGAAAATATACACATTAGTAGAACAGTAAAACAGTATTTTATTTAATGAATAGGAAGACATGTACCAGTATTTTTAACACTTTTAACACTTTTGGTAGTCCTGCTTTTGACGGCATATGTTATATACTCAGAAATATTGAAAACTATTTTGTAGTTATACTGTAAATAAAGAAGGGAAAAGGAATGGACAACAAGGAGACTGAGGGAACAGTTCTCACCCTCTCCCCTGCACAACAATCAAAACATTAGCAAATGTTCTTAAGTCATCCCTCTGAGAAATTTTAGTCACTTTCACTGCCTGTCTCTCCATCAATACCGGTATCTGCTCAGGTTTTCATCACTACTTCCAATGCTTTCTACATCACTCCCACTGTTTTCTTCATCATTCTCCTGATCCACTTCTTTCTAATCTTCCCACCAGTGATGAGCTGCCAAAATACCGGTACTAACAACCGGTTCCCTCCTCCTCCTCCTCACCCCAGGAGGGGTCATCCCCCCCCCCCCGGGGACTCCTGCCCCATCCAACCCCCCCCATGTTCCTTGACAGGCCCCGCCCCCGACCCGTGCCCTATCCACCCCTCTTTCCTGCCCCTGTCTGCCCCTTGCCACCCCATCCAACCCCTTCTCATTCCTGATGGCATCCCGGGACCCGCACCCCATCCAACCACCCCTTCTCTCTGTCCCCTGACTGTCCCTGGAATCCCTGCCCCTAACTGCCCCCACCGCCCCATCCTACCCCTGCTCCTTCCTGACTGCCCCTGGGATCCTTGCCCCGTTCAATCCCCTGTTCCCTGCCCTCTGACCGCTCTGACACTAATCCACCCCAACTCCCTGCCCTCTATCCAACACCTGCTCCTTACCGTGCTGCCTGGAGGTGGGGCCCAGCTGGGCTGGGGCTGGAACCGGAGCCACCTGGCCGATGTCGGGGCAGGAACCACGCCACCCGGCCGGACCCCGGGGGCCGGGGCCGGAACCGCGCCGCCCGGCCGGACCCGGGGGCCAAACCCCGGGGCAGGAACCGCGCCGCCCGGCCGGACCCCGGGGCAGGAACCACGCCGCCCGGCCGGACTCCGGGACAGGAACCACGCCGCCCGGCCGGACCCCGGGGGCCGGACCCCAGGGCAGGAACCACGCCGCCCGGCCAGACCCTGGGGGCCGGGGAAGGAACCGCGCCGACCGGCCGGACCCTTTGCTCTGAAATTACCGTATCGTCCTGATTGTAGGCCGCACCCCTAGTTTAAAGACTTACATTAGGGAAAAAGTGCGCCTATACTCGGTACAATATGGTATTACATCAATAATATTAGCTGCAACCAAACTTTTGATCTCATCTAATAAGGATATCCAGTTAGTTTGATAGGATCTATTTTCTCTAAATCTTTGTTAATAGGTACTAATTATATTACCTTCCTTTAATTCTTTATTAACGAAATCCAGTATCGACTGCTGCATTATTTTGCTCAGTATTGATATCAGACTGACACTCTTGTAATTAGCTGGGTCATCTCTTTTACACGTTTTAGTATTGGCACAGCATTAGCTTTATTCCAGTCTTCTGGAATTCCCCAGTGTTCCAAGTCCTAATTACAATCAACATTAATAGTCCACCACGCTCCTCCACCAGGTCTTTAAAACTCTTGGATACAAGTTATGTGGACCTGCTTATTTAAACATGTCTAACTGTAATAGCTGCTGTTTAATGTCCTTGTGAGTTCTTGTTGGAATGGAAAGAGTGTCAGCGTCAACATCTTATGATACGAGTACAGCATCTGTTTTTCTCCAAATCCAGGAGAGAAATATTTATTGAGGACTTTTACCTCTTCTGCATTATTTTTGATAATTCTGCCATTTCCGTCTAGTAATTTATCACTACCATTGTTAGGATTAATATACTTTTCAAAACTTCCTTCTTATTTTCATTGATTGGTCATTGATTTCTGATAGCTTCCCTTACCAATTTTCTACAATTCTGACCTTCTAACTCAGGGCTGAGCAACCTTTCAAAGTCTTCATTTATTCACTCTAATTTAAGGTTTTGAGTGCCAGTAATACATTTTAACATTTTTAGAAGATCTTTCTCTGTCTATAATATGTAACTAAACTATTGTTGTATGTAAAGTAAATAAGGTTTTTAAAATGTTTAAGAAACTTCATTTAAAATTAAATTAAAATGCAGAGCCCCCCGGACTGGTGACCAGGACCCGGGCATTGTGAGTGCCACTGAAAATCAGCTTGCATGCTGCCTTCAGCACCCGTGCCATAGACTCATAGACTTTAAGGTCAGAAGGGACCATTATGATCATCTAGTCTGACCTCCTGCACAATGCAGGCCACAGAATCTCACCCATCCACTTCTATAACAAACCCCATGCCTATGTCTGAGTTATTGAAGTCCCCAAATTGTGGTTTGAAGACCTCAAGCTGCAGAGACCCGTGCCCCATGCTGCAGAGGAAGGCGAAAAACCTCCAGGGCCTCTGCCAATCTGCCCTGGAGGAAAATTCCTTCCCGACCCCAAATATGGCGATCAGTTAAACCCTGAGCATGTGGGCAAGACTCACCAGCCAGCACCCAGGAAAGAATTCTCTGCCATAACTCAGATCCCAACCCATCTAACATCCCATCACAGACCACTGGGCATACTTACCTGCTGATAATCAAAGATCAATTGCCAAATTAATTGCCAAAATTAGGCTACCCCATCATACCATCCCCTCCATAAATTTATCAAGCTTAGTCTTAAAGCCAGATATGTCTTTTGCCCCCACTACTCCCCTTGGAAGGCTGTTCCAGAACTTCACTCCTCTAATGGTTAGAAACCTTCGTCTAATTTCAAGTCTAAACTTCCTAGTGTCCAGTTTATATCCATTTGTTCTTGTGTCCACATTGTTACTAAGCTTAAATAATTCCTCTCCCTCCCTAATATTAATCCCTCTGATATATTTATAAAGAGCCATCATATCCCCCCCTCAACCTTCTTTTGGTTAGGCTAAACAAGCCAAGCTCTTTCAGTCTCCTTTCATGAGACAGGTTTTCCATTCCTCGAATCATCCTAGTAGCCCATCTCCGAACCTGTTCCAGTTTGAATTCATCCTTCTTAAACATGGGAGACCAGAACTGCACACACTATTCCAGATGAGGTCTTACCAGTGCCTTATATAACAGTACTAACACCTCCTTATCTCTGCTGGAAATACCTCTCCTGATGCATCCTAAAACCGCATTAGCTTTTTTAATGGCCATATCACATTGGCGGCTCATAGTCATCCTGTGATCAACCAATACTCCAAGGTCCTTCTCCTCCTCTGTTACTTCCAACTGATGCGTCCCCAATTTATAACTAAAATTCTTGTTATTAATCCCTAAATGCATGACCTTGCACTTTTCACTATTAAATTTCATTCTATTACTATTACTCCAGTTTACAAGGTCATCCAGATCTTCCTGTATGATATCCCGGTCCTTCTCTGTGTTAGCAATACCTCCCAGCTTTGTGTCATCCGCAAACTTTATTAGCACATTCCCGCTTTTTGTGCCAAGGTCAGTAATAAAAAGGTTAAATAAAATTGGTCCCCAAACTGATCCCTGAGGAACTCCACTAGTAACCTCCTTCCAGCCTGACAGTTCACCTTTCTGTATGACACGTTGTAGTCTTCCCTTTAACCAGTTCCTTATCCACCTTTCAATTTTCATATTTATCCCCATCTTTTCCAATTTAACTAATAATTCCCCATGTGGAACCGTGTCAAATGCCTTACCGAAATCGAGGTAAATTAGATCCACTGCATTTCCTTTGTCTAAAAAAATCTGTTACTTTCTCAAAGAAGGAGATCAGGTTGGTTTGGCACGATCTACCTTTTGTGAAACCATGTTGTATTTTGTCCCAATTACCATTGACCTCAATGTCCTTAACTACCCTCTCCTTCAAAATTTTTTCCAAGACCTTACATACTACAGATGTCAAACTAACAGGCCTATAGTTACTCGGATCACTTTTTTTTTCCTTTCTTAAAAATAGGAACTATGTTAGCAATTCTCCAGTCATACAGTACAACCCCTGAGTTTACCGATTCATTAAAAATTCTTGCTAATAGATTGCCTACCCCTGTTCTAACTAATATTCTTTACTACTGACTTCCCTTTTCTTCCTTATATTTTATTTGGAGAGTGTTTCCTACCAGGGAGCCTTTAGTAGGGTCCAGAGCCAGCCCCATCTCCTATATCAAGCTCTGGCTAGTAGCTATGTGATAAATGTGAAGACCCTGCCTCCGTCTGTCAGCTGGGAGACACAATGGTTTTCTCTTTCTACCCTCTGATGCCGCCTGTCTGTTCTAGGTAAGGTGGGGTGGGACTCTGTTAACATGTGCCTCCCGGGCTTCCATTTACCTGGTGCCGCTGTTCCGTGAATAGTGGGGTTGTGACCGGGCAGCAGGTACTGAGTGTTGGACTCTTGCTCTTTCAGGAGTTGGTGACTTTCGAGGAGGTGGCTGTGTATTTCACCAAGGGGGAATGGGCTCTGCTGGACCCTTTTCAGAGAGCCCTCTACAGGGATGTCATGCAGGAGAACTATGAGACGGTGACCTCGCTGGGTAAGGAGTCCTGTCCCCTGGGTTATTAGAACCTGTGGGGTCTCTGAAGAACCTGAGTAGTAATAACTTTATACCTTTATTCGTCATATAAGTTTTGACAAGTTTCCTTGCCCCCCCCCCCCGTTTTGCCGTAACACCCACCCACGAGAATCATTTTTGGACATGTGCCTTTTTGGTGCTGTCAGTCATTTTAAAATTGCATTGAATGTATCCTCATTAGCTACATTAGTAACTATATTAATCACTGTAGCTTTCATGCCTTTTCCTCATTTTAAGAGGAAAATATGCTGCCTGTAGAATTCTAAATTGAGTAAATAGGTGTGTGACTCATGCATGGCTTGTGTGGCAGTCAGATGAGCTCTTTTAGGAGAGTGTGTAATGTTGCCGTTCAGGATCCCATGGGTGAAGGGATAAGCGAGCCGTGGGAGGGACGGAGACGGGGGGTAGTAGATATGCCAGGACATGGGGCGGGTGTGTGCAGGCTTAGAGCTAAGAAGCAGCAGGGAGGTAGGAGGCTGTGAGAGACGAGGAGAAAATACAAGAAGTTCTCAAGGTGCCGGGAGGTGGTGCTGGCTGAGTGTAATGGGAAGATTACATATTCCGAAGCCCTTCACACCAGTCGGGCTTATCTCTATACGCCGATACAGTGTGTTCCCCAGTGTTCCCTTCCCAGCTCTGATGCCGCAGAGCCTGGCCTGTGTCCCTGTTCCCGTTCTCCCCCTAACCAACATTCAACATTCATGGGGCCTCATCTGGAGCACTGTGTCCAGTTTTGGGCCCAACACTATAAGAAGGATGTGGAAAAATTGGAAAGCATCCAACGGGGGGCAACAAAAATGGTTAGGGGACTGGAACACATGACTTCTGAGGAGAGGCTGAGGGAACTGGGATTGTTTAGTCTGCAGAAGAGAAGAATGAGGGGGGATTTGATAGCTGTTTTCAACTATCTGAAAGGGGGCTCCAAAGAGGATGGATCTAGGGTGCGTCTTCACTACCCGCCGGATCGGCAGGTAACAATCGATTTCTCGGAGTTCGATATATCGCGTCTCATCTAGACGCGATATCGAACTCCGAACACGCTCCTGTCGACTCGAACTCCACCACCGCGAACGGTGGTGGCGGAGTCGATGGGGAGCCGCGGACGTCGATCTCGCGGCGTGAGGACGGGTAAGTAATTCGAACTAAGGTATTCGACTTCAGCTATGCTATTCGCGTAGCTGAAGTTGCGCACCTTAGATCGAACTCCCCAGTGTAGACCAGGCCTAGACTGTTCTCAGTGGTAGCAGATGACAGAACAAAGAGTAATGATTTCAAGTTGCAATGGGGAGGTTTAGGTTGGATATTAGGAAACACTATTTCACTAGGAGGGTGGTGAAGCCCTGGGATGAGTTCCCACGGAGGTGGTGGAATCTCCTTCCTTAGAGGTTTTTAAGATCAGGCTTGACAAAGCCCTGGCTGGGATGATTTAGTTGGGGATTGATCCTGCTTTGAGCAGGGTAGGACTAGATACCTCCTGAGGTCCCTTCCAACCCTGATATTCTATTATTCCAATTTCCTTCCTCCAGTTTGACCCCATTTATAGAGTAAAATTCTCAGCTATACCTTAACCAGTAATTGTGCTGAAATTTAACTACCCAATTCTAACATATTGTGACATAATTCTGTAACCCAGGCGTCGGCCACCTTTCAGAAGTGGTGTGCTGAGTCTTCATTTATTCACTCTAATTTAAGATTTCATGTGCCAATAATACATTTTAACGTTTTTAGAAAGTCTCTTTCTATAAGTCTATAATACATAATTGAACTATTGTATGTAAAGTCAGTAAGGTTTTAAAAAAGTTTAAGAAGCTTCATTTAAAATTAAATTAAAATGCAGAGCCTTCTGGACCGGTGGCCAGGACCTGGGCAGAGTGAGTGCCACTGAAAATCAGCTCGTGTGCCGCCATAGGTTGCCTACTCCTGCTCTAACCAATTATAAACCACTACCCTAATTAACTTACACCTGGCAACATTAATTATACAGGAGAGAGAAACAATTAGAGAACCAGACTGATTAACAATGTAAAAGTGGTGGCCATAAAGATAAAGCAATACAGAAATGAGGGTTTCACAACCACAACCATAGATATAAGTGATTTCTTGCCAGACAGAATGCTATCAAATTAAGGTTTCTTTAACCATCTTAAGATCCAGACAGGACTGTCTTCCTAACAGCCCAATAGCACCTTATTTCAGTGTGACTGGTTTGGGATGTGAGGATGTGACCCTTCGCTTCCCAGCTTATGGCTGCCCCTGCTGCTTAGCCAAAGGCCTTAGCCTAAGAACAAGGCCTCAGGCTATCCTAGTGAGAGAAGGCCCAGACACAGGCACACTGTGATTTTGATTCTTTGTTTTCATACTCCTCTAACTAGCTAAGTGATAAAAATACACCTAAGTGTGTGGGGAAGGCTTTGCAGGCAGGCCTGAATATCGCCATTCTAACAGAGGGTTCTACCCCTTCCCCCATGCTGTGTCTGTCTTGTCTATTTAGACTGTAAATTCTTCAGAGCATGGGCCATCTACTATTCTGCATTTGTACTGTGCCTAGCACAATGGAGACACACTGTTAGTTGGTCCTTAGGCACTAAGGTAATGCGTATGATTAATAATAATAATAACTCTCCTGCCACTTGGAGCCAAGGAAGCTGGTCTTGGGATGTTACTGCTTAAAAATGATCTGAGCTTAAAACCATGGACTATTCTTTGTGACAAGTATCCCACAAATTCCACCGACCTCCCTTGTTTTCTTTGTCTGGCTTAGGGTTTCTAAATTCCAAACCTGATGTGGTCTCACAGCTTGAACGAGGAAGAGCCGTGGGTCCTGGACCTCCAGGGTTCTGAGAAAGAAGTGCTTCCAAGAGCTGTCTGCACAGGTGAGGACTTGGTTAAAGCAAGTCAAAAACTGTCCGTGAATACAGAAAACATTCGGGATGCCCTACAAAGATCTTGTGAGCTCTCCAAGTTCAGGATTGTTCCCTGCAGATGTGGAATAATTAGGCAGATGTCACTCATGGCTTCCCACCTATCCTGACTAACAACTGGGAGCAGATCCCTACCTGATCCCACTTTCCCCCCTCCATGTTCTGGTGAAATGCAGACCAAAACTGATCCCTTCCTCTCTCCTCTGGGGAAAATCAGCTCCTGATAACTTTGATCTCTCCTGCACATATTTTGGTTTGTTCATCCCTTTTAAAATTCCTGTCTCTGAGATTTCCTTTCTCTCAGGCACAGGGAGTGACCTATGTCTGGATTCTCTCTGTCTCCCATCCGGCGATGGGATGGTGCGTGAGAATGAGGAGCAGAAACCCCAGCAGGAAGATGCTGAACAAGGAGCACCACATGGGACGTTATCAGGAAGACCCAAAGGGAATGTTTCCAGGAGTTGTGCACTCCGAGAAACAGTAAAAGCCTCTGAGACTCAGCAGAGGCCAGAGGAGAACTTCAGTAGCCTCTCAGACCTTATTACACATGAGAGAATCAACTTGGAAGAGACAAACTACACATGCCACGAGTGCGGGAAAAGCTTCAGTCGGCGCTCCAGCCTTATCAGACATCAGAGAATCCACACAGGGGAGACGCCCTACACATGCGCTGAGTGCGGGAAAAGCTTCAATCTGCGCTCAAGCCTTATCAGACATCAGAGAATCCACACAGGGGAGACGCCCTACACATGCGCTGAGTGCAGGAAAAGCTTCAATCTGCGCTCAAACCTTATCACACATCAGAGAATCCACACAGGAGAGCAGCCCTACACGTGCGCTGAGTGCGGGAAAAGCTTCAGTCAGCGCTCACACCTTATCAGACATCAGAGTATCCACACAGGAGAGACGCCCTACACATGCGCTGAGTGCGGGAAAAGCTTCGGGTGGAGCTCACACCTTATCAGACATCAGAGAATCCACACAGGGGAGACGCCCTACACGTGCGCTGAGTGCGGGAAAAGCTTCAGTCTGCGCTCACACCTTATCACACATCAGAGAATCCACACAGGGGAGACGCCCTATACGTGCGCTGAGTGCGGGAAAAACTTCAGTTGGTGCTCAAGCCTTGTCACACACCAGAGAATCCACACAGGGGAGACGCCCTACACATGCTCTGAGTGCGGGAAAAGCTTCAGTCAGCGCTCACACCTTATCACACACCAGAGAATCCACACAGGGGAGACGCCCTACACGTGCTCTGAGTGTGGGAAAAGCTTCAGTCGGCGCTCACACCTTATCAGACATCAGAGAATCCACACAGGGGAGATGCCCTATGCGTGCTCTGAGTGCGGGAAAAGCTTCAGTCAGCGCTCAAGCCTTGTCACACATCAGAGAATCCACACATGAGAGCTACCCTACACATGCTCTGCATTTGGGAAAGGCTTCAATCAGATGTCATTCCCTATTAGATATCAGAAAATCCAAATCGGAGAGAACTGTAAGAAATGCCTTTATTAGGGCTTCCCAAAGATTTCTTTTAAAAAAAATCACATTTGCTAATTCCAATATAGTGATCTTTGCACCATCTTCTCTGTGGTCTCTCAGCTCTGCCAGATGAGTTGCCTGCTTCTGCCTTTTGCAGCTCACCCTCCTTTGGGGTCAGTCCTGTGATCTTTTCTATCAGCTCCTTTCCTTTTGACTTGTAGGAGCGTGTGTCCCTCCAGCCAGGAATTTCATCAGCTCCAGGTGGGGGAGAGAGGGTTGATGCCAACAAGCTACCCTGAGGCAAAAGTTACCTGTGCCTTAGATCCACTAGGACTGTACATGGAATTGGGTGCTCAAGTTAGTGATTTTGGTGTAAGAAGACAATTATAGTTGTAGAGCAGAAGCAGCCCAGGGAGTGAACCTAACAGACAATGATCAAGTGATCTCTCTCCTGCCATCCATCTCCATCCTCTGACAAACAGAGGCTAGGGACACCATTCCTTACCCATCCTGGCTAATAGCCATTAATGGACTTAACCTCCATGAATTTATCCAGTTCTCTTTTAAACCCTGTTATAGTCCTAGCCTTCACAACCTCTTCAGGCAAGGAGTTCCACAAGTTGACTGTGCGCTGTATGAAGAAGAACTTCCTTTTATTTGTTTTAAACCAGCTGCCTATTAATTTCATTTGGTGGCCCCTAGTTCTTGTATTATCGGAGTAAGTAAATAACTTTTCCTTATCTACTTTCTCCACATCATTCATGATTTTACATACCTCTATCATATTCCCTCTTAGTCTCCTCTTTTCCAAGCTGAAAAGCCCTAGCCTCTTTAATCTCTCCTCATATGGGACCTGTTCCAAACCCCTAATCATTTTAATTGCCCTTCTCTGAACCTTTTCTAATGCCAGTATATCTTTTTTGAGATGAGACGACCACATCTGTACATAGTATTCAAGATGTGGGCATACCATGGAGTTATATAACGGTAATAATATAGTCAGTCTTATTCTCTATCCCCTTTTTAATGATTCCTAACATCCTGTTTGCTTTTTTGACCGCCTCTGCCCACTGCGTGGGCATCTTCAGAGAACTATCCACGATGACTCCAAGATCTTTTTCCTGAATTGTTGTAGCTAAATCAGTCCCCATCATATTTTATGTATAATTGGAGTAATTTTTTCCAGTGTGCATTACTTTACATTTATCCACATTAAATTTCATTTGCCATTTTGTTGCCCAATCACTTAGTTTTGTGAGCTCTTTTTTAAGTTCTTCACAGTCTGCTTTGGTCTTAACTATCTTGAGCAGTTTAGAATCATCTGCAAACTTTGCCACCTCACTGTTTACCCCTTTCTCCAAATCATTTATGAATAAGGTGAATAGGATTGGTCCTAGGACTGACCCTTGGGGAACACCACTAGTTACCCCTCTCCATTCTGAGAATTTACCATTAATTCCTACCCTTTGTTCCCTGTCTTTTAACCAGTTCTCAATCCATGAAAGGACCTTCCCTTTTATCCCATGACAACTTAATTTTGTAAGAGCCTTTGGTGAGGGACCTTGTCAAAGGCTTTCTAGAAATCTAAGTACACTATGTCCACTGGATCCCCCTTGTCCACATGTTTGTTGACCCCCTCAAAGAACTCTAATAGATTAGTAAGACACGATTTCCCTTTACGGAAACCGTGTTGACTTTTGCCCAACAATTTATGTTCTTCTATGTATCTGACAATTTTATTCTTTACTATTGTTTCAACTAATTTGCCCGGTACTGATGTTAGACTTACTGGTCTGTAATTGCCGGGATCACCTCTACAGCCCTTTTTAAATATTAGCGTTACATTAGCTAACTTCCAGTCATTGGGTACCGAAGCCGATTCAAAGGACAGGTTACAAACCATAGTTAATAGTTCCGCAACTTCACATTTGAGTTCTTTCAGAACTCTTGGGTGAATGCCATCTGGTCCCGGTGACTTGTTAATGTTGAGTTTATCAATTAATTCCAAAACCTGCTCTAGTGACACTTAAGTCTGTGACAGTTCCTCAGATTAGTCACCTACAATTTGGCAATCTTTATGCTTCTTTCTAGGATTTGACTTCCACTTTTTAAAGGAAGTCTTTTTGTCTCTCCCTGCTTCTTTTACATGGTTGTTAAGCCCCGGTGGCTCTTCTTTATTTCTTTTACTGTGTTTCTTAAATTGGGGTACACATTTAAGTTGGGCCTCTATTATGGTGTCATTAAAGTGTCCATGCAGCTTACAGGAATTTCACTTCAGTCACTGTACCTTTTAATTTCTGTTTAACTAACCCCCTAATTTTTGTATAGTTCCCCTTTTTGAAATTAAATGCCACAGCGTTGGGCTGTTGAGATGTTCTTCCCACCACAGGGATGTTAAATGTTGTTATATTATGCCATTTATTTCGAGCAACTGCAGTTATTCGGGAGAGTACAGACAGGCAGAGTTTCCCCTCCCGAGGTAGGTCTCGGTTAGATAAACAATCAAGGCAAGCATTTATACCTTTTGCGACATACAGTAAGGAGCAACAACTGCATTTTGTTTGTACATATTCCTTTCTGATAGCTTACTTCTCTCAGCAATTTCTGCTACAATCTGCATTCTATTCTTATCTAACACAAGGTTGAAAACCAGCATCTCTTACAGTTCTTTTCCGCTCACCCACGCCCTACTTGGAAGTCTCCCGTTATTAGCTGTTAGTTAGCCTGGTATATATCAAGTTCCTGAGAAAACACAGTTATATGAAGCAAAACGAAATCACAAACAGAAATGTCATTGGAAATTCAAAAATTAAAAAGGAAAATGCAATTCTCATCACTTCATTGTATCTGGGCCATTCCTGTATTGAGAGTATCCGCTAAGGGCCCTGTGTGCTTATGGGAAACCTGGAGGAACTCATAGCAGAGCCTGGACATGAAACTCAACTGCTTCCAGGTGCCGCAGTAAAACCCTTTCCCTGCTGTGATGTTGATGATTTTATGAAAATATGCTAATGAGTGTGAATATAATGTAACTGGAACATGCTTCATGCAAAAGGTCTCTTGTGCAGTATCATTACAAAGCTTATTATCTACTGTGTGTGTTCAGCCTATTTGTATGAACCGATCATTCCTGTATCTGAAGCTAGAAATATGAGCTATAACTCTGAGGTCCTGTTGTAATGATGCAAAGTGTGGGCCATTAATAGTGGTTTGGACTCCTGATGGCTCCCATTAACCAGGACAATTGACTGGAGATGGCTCTGTCCTGCACCATCTGTGAGTCAGGCCAGGAACAATGAAGGCTTGGGGTCTCACAGGGCATGTGACCATGTCACCTGGTACAGGAATCCATCTTAAACCTGGGGCTTTTCCCCAGGAGAGAGACAAAGGATTCCTGCCTTGTACCAAAGCTGTATAAGGGGGTGGAACAGAAGAAAGGTGGCTGCAGTCATGAGAAATCCCCTAGCTACCACCTGAGCTGAAACAAGGACTATACCAGGTGCAAAGATTGGGCCCAGACAAGAAATAAGTCTAGTCTGCAAAAGAAGCTTGTTGGAAGATCTCTGAGGGTGAGATTTTATCTGTATTGAGTTTCATACTGTATTAGTCTTAGACTTGCATGTTTTTGTTTTATTGTGCTCTATGGAGAATACAAACTCCACAGAGAAGGAAAAGTTAATGCCTTAGAAAAATCTGTGTGTGTTAGTGTGTCTTGGAACCACTCTCCTATAGCTTCTTTTCTCTGATTTCCTTTAGAAAATCTGAAGCAGGGAGCAGAAAACCATTGTCTTTTCTGAGGTGTGAGCTCAGGACCTACTGAGTATGAGACTGACATGCTGCCAACTATGCTAAGAAGGCCCAGGAAAATGTTTAGGCTCAGTGCATATAGGATCCTCCTACAGCAGTGACTGGAGCAGGGAAGGAGCTGGAAGAAGCAGGGAGATCTGGTGCCCACAGACATGTCCTGGCATCTTTCTCAGCAGCAAAGAAATCAATTTGCCCTTCCAGTGAACAATCTGCTGGAACTAATGGCAGCACAGGGGGGATGTTTCTAAAGTATGCACCCGCCTCTACATTTTAGAACTTACTCTCCTTTTTCTAGTGTAGCACTTTGTATATGAATTAGGCAAAACAAACTACACAGGTAAGAGAAACAAGGGCTTGAGAGAAAGCTTGAACTCATAACCCCAACAGGTGGCCCCTCTGCACTAACCAGTTGCACCCCTGAAGATGTTTTTTAAACACATTTGGGAAGCAGGCAGTTATCAGTCTCTGTGGTTCACACCTTTGCCTGGTAATTGAAAGGCTGCTGGTTCAAACTTAACTCAAGATGCGGCTTTTCAGCGATGAGACTCCAGTACATTTTAACAAGAAGAAAATCTCCTCTATTCTGGCTTTGCCCCATTAGACTCCTTCTGCCCATCTTCTCCCCCTCCCCCAGTCTCTTTCCTTCCCCACTGGGGCCATGCAGAGAGGAGCCCCAGTCAGTCTCTGTCACAGAGAGTCTGTATCCCATAAAGGGAGGGAGGGGTCTCTCTAAAACACTGATAAGGGGGAGGGGAGTGGTGTGCGTGGTTAGGGGGAGACAGGATGGAGAACTAACAGTGGGGCACAGAGAGATTCCCCCAGATTGGGGAGATCCCCTGCTGCCCCCCATCAGCCAGCTGTGAGAAGAACTGTTGGGGTGGAGGGTCTCCATATGCTGCCCCCGCCCCAACTGCCAACTCTGCCAACTGTGGCAATGGGAGCTGTGGGGGTGGAGTCTGTGGGTAGCAGTGCGTAGAGACGCCCCCGGCCCTCCAGCTTAGGGGCTGCGGGTTGCTTTCGGGAGATGCCCGAGATAAATGCTGCACCCCTCACCCTCTCCTGCAACCCCAGCCCAGACCCCACACCTGCACCCAAACTTCCTCCAAAAGCCTGCCTCCCCACAGTGCCTCCTTCACCACAACCCCTGACTGAGCCCAGACCCTGCACCCAAACTCTCCCAGAGCCCAACCCCTCTCCCTCCCACAACCAAACTCCTTCCCAGAGCCTTAGGCAGGTGTGTGTGGCAGGTGGGGCAGGACTTGGTCCCATTCTGAGCACCACCAACAATTATACAAACCTGCCACCCCTGTCCAGCCCAATCTTCTGCTGATGCACCTCAGCCCACACCCGTGCAGGGTTTGAAGCTTTCATTGCTTAAATTCCAGGATACGGAGGGATTTCAGCTCCCCTTTGCCCAGAGGGAACCTTCACCCCACTCCTAACCAGGTTCTTGTCCATGGGATCACTGTAGGGGGGCTGAGTCCCTCTATGTCTTTTCTCTCTCTAGGATAGGCCAGGGTGCAATAACTGGGGGCATCTGAGCACCCAGGACCTTCTGTGGGGCTGCCATTCCCCTTCCCCTTCTGTGTTCCCATCTGCCATTGACTCCAGCCTTTTTTCTATCCATCGTCAGCACCATCCCAAGCCAGCAGCACTCGCCTCAAAAAGACAGAGTCCAGTGGCACCTTACAGACTAACAGATGTATTGGAGCATAAGCTTCCGTGGGTGAATCCCACTTCATCAGATGAATGTAGTGGAAATTTGCAGAGGCAGGTATAAATATGCAGGCAAGAAGCAGTCTCGAGATAAGGAGGTTAGTTCAATCAGGGAGGATGAGACCCTCTTCTAGCAGTTGAGGTGTGATCACCAAGGGAGGAGAAACTGCTTTTGTAGTTGGCTAGCCAGGCACAGAATTCCCACTCCATTCATCTGACGGAGTGGGGATTCACCCACGAAAGCTCATGCTCCAATACGTCTGTTAGTCTAGAAGGTGCCACAGGACTCTGTCACCTTTTACAGATCCAGACTAACACAGCCACCCCTCTGATACTCAAAAAGACAGTGTCCCCTGCTGGGAGTAAATCACTGACCTCTCTCTACCCTGCCCCTCTGTTTCCTTGCCTCTCAGGCTGTGCAGATGGGACCTTTCCCTCCAGTGCTGGAGGATTCGCCCTTCTCATCTACCCTTGTCCCAAGCAGCACAGCGGGTGGGAATCTTAAATGTACTGAGGTGACTTAGGAGCAGAACCCCCCCAGACCTTCCATGCAATTGTCGCTTGCCCCTCACTGAGCAGGACTGAAACTGGTGCAGGGAGACTGGTGGGCCATATCCCCTCTGGGCATGAGCAAAGCAGCAGGGTGAAAAAATGATCATGGAGATGCTGGGGATTGAACCCAGGGCCACTGAGCTACATCCCCTAGCAGGTTGTGTTTGCTATGGGTTACACTCAGAGCCCTCCTGTTTCCAGAGCATCCAGTGACCTATAAGCTTCACAAGAAGCCCATTCCCCTCTCTGAGGACCAATCCTGCTTTCCTGGAGGTGACTTGTTCATAGGGGTCACTTTTCAGCAGGGCCAGATTCTATGTGTGGGGCACAGAGTGTGGCTGCCCTGGTCTCAGGGTGCAGAGATACACTCAGCCATCTCCCCTGCATTGGGTAGGGGGTGTGGCAATCCCCTGCTGCAAGGTCATGGTGGGGGATGCTGTGAGCAGCTCAACACCTCACCCTAGTGGCAGAAGTGGTGTGGGGATCTCCAGGTGTTTCTAGGATCTGCTAGGCATTTCCACCTGCCTGTAAACTCCAGATTTCCCCAGCACATTCACTGCGGTGCAATTGGGTCACTGTTTCCATGGCTGAACAGCAAAGAATGGCTCCCAGTTTCCCTTCTATCGGCAGCAGGATTAGCCTGTGTCGGTGGTTAATGAGGTGGATCTAGTTGTAGATTGTTATTCATTCCCCACCTTGACAATTCACACAGTCCCTTTCCCAGGCAGATTCCCAGCACCTCAGTGATCCTGGTAGCAGGGTTGGGTCCTGAGATTTTCAGGGTTCTTTTCCCCTCCACCTGGAGTGAACTCAGCTTTTTCCCTATCCCAGACAATCCATGAAATAGCAGCAGCAGCATAAAGAAAGAGGGGAGAGAACATCTCACGGCCAGGGCTGAATGTGCCCAGAGCCCCCTGCTTGTCCATTGTTTCCATGGAATTTGGCCCCCTGCTTTGCACAAGGGACAGAGAAAGATCTTGCTGTTCCTGTGTCTGTGCAAAGAAAATTGTGCTTCTGTATGAAAGAGAGGCGAGAAATGGCCCCATGATGGGGCAATAGCCTCAGGGTTAAGAGCAAAGGACAATGATGGGAAGGTTCACAATTGACTCAGTAGTTGCATACAAAGGTGCAGGTTTGGCACTTACACTGGGAAATTCAGGCTCAGGTTGGCCACCCCAGTCTAGGTGTAGAAGTTACAACATTTAAACATGAAAGAGGGGCCAATTTCCCCATCATTTCAAACCTTTACACCCAAACACGATGACTTTCTGAATGAACCCTCCTCGTTCAGCCAGAAGATCTTGGGGTGGATGTAGGAGTCACTGGGTAAAATTCTCTGCTCTCTGTTCTGAATCAGGTCAGAGCAGAGGTACCTAGTGATCTAGTCTGGCTGTAAAATCTATAGATCAACACCATTAATATGAAATTAATCCTCAGAAATGGCTGTTCCCCAGCAAAGGGCTCTCCAGGGAAGGGGGCTGTTGAGGAAGGAAAGAAGAAAGATGTCCTCTCCCTGGAGGAACTGGGCTCTGCCCTTTTGACAGAAAGGAGGGGAAGGAAATGGCCACACGATGGCAGCAGAATCTAAGAAATGAAACACAATAGGCTTATGTCCACACTGCAATGAAACACCCAGGGCTGCCCCATACCAGCTCAGGCTCCCGGGGCTTGGGCTGTGGGTGGTAAATTTGCAGTGTAGATATCTCGGCTCAGGCTCAATACCGGGCTCTGAGACCCCATAAGGCTGGGAGGGAGTTAAAAAAAAAAAAGGTAGAACGGCAGTGGAGTATTACCCTGGTCTCAATGGCATTTCTCCATCGGTCTGTCTGCTTTGGGGCAGGGACAATAACACGTCCTGCTGCTTTTGTTATTTCAAAGGGCGGTTTAGGATTTTCATTCTCACACATGGTGCACGAAGCAGGACTCAACCCTCAGGTGTAAACTAAACGAGCCGCCCATAGATTCTGGCAGCCACAATGAGCATTTGGTGTGAGAGCTCAGACCTGACCCTGTCCCAGAGGGATGGGGTCATCTGTGAGGGGACTGGACCACTGACCTATCAGCTCCTAACTCCCAAACTTTCAGTAACTCTATCCTCAGTGCCTGTGAGTGTAATTTAAACCATCAAAAGAGTCATAGTGGGCTAGACCATAGTCTGGACTTCGGGTCTGGAAAAGAGCTGGCACAATCCATAGACCAGGTTGTTATATAAAATGCACATGGATTTTAACACTTCACATACAGTAATGGGAAAGTTGTTGGTTCAGGCTTGTAGCAGTGATGGAATAAACTGCAGGTTCAAATCAAGTCTCTGGAGTACATCCCCCACTGGGATGGGTAATTCAGTCCTTTGTCTAGAGCTTCAGTTTGTATGAAAGTCCCTCCAGAGGTATGAAGCAGGACTGAAGACAAGATGGAGATGAGGCATCAGCCTTTTCTAGTCTCTTGCCATGTGGTCTTTGCTTTCTTTGTCCCAAGGACACTCTATCCAGCACGTGGCGTAGAAAAACCTTAGAGTTCGTCCATAGGCAGGTCCCTGCAGACCTTGCTGAGTCACAAGGCGTATCTGCCTTCTCTCAGTGGGTCGATTGTGTAGCTAATGGTCCTTAATGGGCCATCAAGCAGGCTAGGCAGAACTGACACCAACTTATCTGCGGTGTTCCCCGGAAGCAGAGCACAAGTTTGAAATATGGACAGAACAGAGCCAATACTTATAACATCAACTGCAAAAATGATACACATCTAGAGATGGCATCATTATAATCAGCCAATCAGAACCTCTCCATAGACCCCTTACACGACAACCTTTCTACAATATTGTCTGCAAATATAGAACAGCGGTCGCAATGGTGATCTATACAGTTACAGATTATGTCAGTAACATCACAGGAGGTGACATGGCATCAGTGAGACTGAGACTGGAATACTGCCTCCAGTTTTGGTGTCCTCATTTGAAAAAGATGTTGTGAAACTGGAGCTGGGGCAGCAAAGAGCCACCAAATGTCCTGAGGGCTGGAGAAAAATACCATCTAGTGAGCTATTGAAAGAGCTCAACCTGTCCAGCTTATCAAAAGAAGATTGAAAGGTGACTTCACTGAAGTGTTGAAGTGCATTAATGGAGAGAAAAGACTGGGTATTAAAGGGCTCTTGAATCTAGCAGAGAAAGGCCTAACAAGACCCAATGGCTGGAAGGTGAAAAGAGAGAAATTCATATTACAACAAAGGCACAAATATTCAACAGCGAGGATGATTGACCACAGGAACAAGCTACCAAGGAAAGTGGTGGATTCGCCATCTCCTGATGTCATTTAATGAAGACTAGATGCCTTTCTGGAATGTGTTTGCCCCAAAGTAGCTCTTGTGTCATACAGGAGGCCTGTGATATGCAGGTGGTCAGATTAGATGCTCTAATGGTCTCTTCTGGCCATAAAGTCGACTAATTTCTGAAAAACTGAGTGTAGCATTGGGAGCAGCATCTGATGTTTTCCTGTCTAGCCGGCTTGCTGCCTAGAACGAACGCTCCTTGAGTGGGGTGATCCACAGGGAATAGCTCAAACCTCCAAAGTGCCTGGCCAGGGGCAGGACATTAGCACAGCAAGGTAGGGGTGCGGCAGTGACATCACAAAGGCCTTTTGCAGGACCTCAGCCTATTGGTCCAAGGTGGTGGGGAGGTGGTGACCTCACAGAGAGATGCTGACATCAGCCAGGCAGGACAGGGGCGAGGGGCCAGGGAAACCTCAGAGACCCCTGTGGCTTTGCTTCAGCAAGTCTCCTTCTCCAGGTCTGTCTTTGAGGACTGAGAGAGTATTCAGGTTCATAGACGTGAGCGCCAGGAGGAACCTCTTTCGAGTTTTCTCCTTCCCTTTTAGTGATTTTACTAGAAAACAGCCGTCCCTGTTTAGAAGGTAAGAGCCTCCTGGAGGTTTGAAACCTGTTCAGTCTGATCCATCTGGTGAGAGTTGAATTCTAGGCATGGAAAACACCAGCTTAAGGAGGCAGAATTTTATTGCACACCTGGGTTTTTGTCCCTTAGAATCACTGGGGACATTAGGGTTTGTCCTTTTTGTTTCACCTTCTCCTCCCTCCCTCCCTTTCTCTCCGTCTCTTGCTTCTTTTGTCCTTTCTCCTGTTCTCCTCCCAACACCAGAAGGGGTGTGTGCGTGTGTGTGTGTGTGTGTGTGGCGGGGGAGTGCTCTGCAGCTCCCACTGTGGGAGGTCCACCCAAAACTGGGGGGCTGAAATAGTGCTCGGGCAGTGATTCCCCACAAGTGACCTGGGCCATCCTTTGGGCTCTCTGGTGAGAACCTTCAGCCTCAGTCTCTACCCTGATTGGCTGAGCAGGGGGTTATTGACAAGGAGGAGACTCAGGTCCTTGTTGGTCTCTTTTAAGACCAAGGAAATAAGTCAGAACCAGTTCTGTGTTTGATGGTTTTTGCTGCTTCTATGCATTAATGGTCTCTGAGCAGTTCATGATTCTCTCTAACATTGCAGTTCTCCTCAAATACTTGCATTATAATTCCTGTGCATTGTTGTTGGTCTGGAGCTCATCTGAGAGCATTTTATTCAGGTCATTCAATGTCTGAAATTCAAGATCCGATGGTTAGTTTGAAAATCAGGGCTCTTGGGTCCTATTCCCAACTCTGCCACTGACTGGCCGTGTGACCTAAGACAAGTCAATTCTTCTTTCTCAGATGTAGCTTCTCCCTCTTTCAAGTAGGGATAATAATGATCTGCTCCTACCTAGCTCAACACACTCACTCTTCCCCAACACACACACTGTCTCTCCCCGGAACACAAACAGTCTCTACCCTGCCACGCACACCGCAGTTGAAAAGCAGCTGGCAATCTAGTAAGATGCCTGTGGAACGGTGGGATAGAGAAACCTGCATCATGTGATGCTGTACCAGTCCATGAGGCATTGCAAACCCTTCCCAAAACACCCTGCAGCCAGTTGCACAGTGGGATAGTTGCCCACAGTGCACTGCTCTCTGTTGCCATCCACGAACTGCTAGCATGGATGTGCTCTGGTGACAAAAGGGGCATAGGGAGGACATTCAATAGCTGTTTTAACTAAACACTTTAACTAAAGCAGCAATGCCGGGGGGTTGGTGGCTTCTTTGTTGCCTCACCCTGGAGTAAACTCAGCTTTTTATTCCATTCTTGATGCTTCATGGAATAACAACAGATGACTGAAGAAAGACGTGGACAGGGTGGGTCTCGGGAGGGGCAGAGAGGTTCGAGCGGTGGGCAGAGCAGGTCTCGGAGGTGGGGGCAGTGGGCAGGGCAGGTCTCAGGGGAGAGGCAGAGAGGTGTGGGTGGTGGGCAGGGTGGGTTGCAGGGATGGGTCAGAGCGGTGGCAGCTGGTGGGCAGACCGTGTGGTAGGGGGTGGAGAGGCACGAGCAGCAGGCAGGAAGGCCTTGGGGGAGGAGAGGAGTGAGCGAAAGGTGGCTCAGCCATCCTCAGCCAAAGAGGAAGAGCGGGGGTGGGAAGTGGCCAAATAGGAGCAAGGGGGGAAGCACAGGTGGGGCCTTCACAGAGAGAGAAGGGTGGGGGGTAATGCCATGGTGTAGCAGAGTGGCTATCCGCTCCCGCCTGGTGGGGCTTTAAAACAGCCCTGGGAAGGGGCTTTTAGCTGGAGGCTGCACTGATGGGGAAAGTGGCTGCAGCTGGGGCCACGCCCCAAACTGAAGCCCTGGGGATTATAAGAGGCAGGAAAGCCAGAGCCCAGACAGAGTCTCTCTCTGCTTCAGAGAGAGATGGGCCTGGCTGCTTAAAGGCTGAGGCTAGATACCTGAGGGAAGCAGGGCTGGGGGACAGACTGAGGAGCTAGGGAAGCTCTAGCCAGGAAAGCCCCAGGCTGCGGCCTAGCAGTGGGCCAATAGGTATTGGGGGTTGCAGAGGGCAACCCAGGGGTAGGACAAAGCAGCAGGTCCAAACCCCCTTTGCCTGTGATGAGTGGGCTGATACTGCAGTCTGCCCCAGGATGTGGGGCTAGACCATGACTGTCAGTAGCCACTACTGAGGCAAGGCGGGGATAGTAGCGTGGGGTTCCCCTGGGAGGGGGAGACCCAACCATAAATAGGGGGCACCGGGTCCAGGGAGGGACGCCGGGGCCAGAGAACAGGCGGGTCACCAGCCTGCCGAGGGCGCTCCAGGGCCGGACCGAGGGACATTCCGGGACCGACCAACAGGAGGCGTGGCAGGGGTGAGTACCACCCGTTTACACATGGTCTGGGCACCAATGGGCCCCCCACTTCCAGGGAGCTTCCAGCGCTCACACCCAGCCTCCCCAAATGCAAGAGCCATGGGCCACCTATTCTCTTCATCTTCACTAACCAAGCCCCTCCCCAAGCTATGTTGATGGGAGAAGCCCTCCTGTTGGCACAGCGCTATCTGCACCGGGTTTAGGCTGATATAACTGCATTGCTTAGGGAGGTAAATTTTTTACACCCCTGAGTAATGTAGTTACACCGATCTAATTTTGTAGTGTAGACCTGTCCAAAGAACCTTGGGAGTAAAACTTCACCTGCTCCTCTGCATAACTGAATCCAAACACCAGCAAAGCTTGTCAGGCCCAGATGGAGGTTGGCAGAGAGTCAGGTGTGTGCAGACATGATCCCTTCAGCAACTGTAGGCACCATGGCTTAGCTGACTAAAACCACTGTTTTGTATACAGGAGATCCTGGGTTCAAGTTCCAGTGGTACCTTACTGAGTTGCTTTTGGGGCACCTGGTATTGGCTTCTGTCAGAAGACAAGATTCAGAGCTAGATGGACCTTTGGTCTAGCCTAGTGTGGTTTTTCTTATGGTTTAAATTACACTCACAGGCACTGAGGATAGAGTTACTGAAAGTTTGGGAGTTAGGAGCTGATAGGTCAGTGGTCCAGTCCCCTTTCAGATGACCCCGTCCCTCTGGGACAGGGGCAGGTCTGAGCTCTCACACCAAATGCTCATTGTGGCTGCCAGAATCTGTGGGCAGCTCGTTTAGTTTATGCCGAGGGTGGAGTCCTGTTTTGTGCACCATGTCTGAGAATGAAAATCCTAAACCGCCCTTTGAAATAACAAAAGCAGCAGGACGTGTTTCTGTCCCTGCCCCAGAGCAGACAGACCAATGGAGAAATGCCATGAGTCCAGGGTAATACTCCCCTGCGGTTTTACCATTTCCACTTGCTAAACCCCCTCCCAACCTTCTGGGCTCCTGGAGCAGGGGACTGAGCCTGAGCCGAGACACGGACACTGCAACTTTACAGCCCAAGCCGCATGACCCTGATTAACGTGACACGGGCCAGTCATGGGTGTTTCATTGCACTGGAGAAGTAGCCTAATGTTATGTCTACACTGCGATTAACACACCCAGGGCACCTGTCTCAAAGCCCGGGTCAGCTGACTCAGGGTTATGGGGCTTGGGCTGCAAGACTATAAAATTACAGGGCAGACAGATGGGCTTGAGCCCACCCTCTGAGACCCCCCGAGGGGTGAGGGTTTCCGAACCCAGGCTTCAGTGTGAACACAAATATCTGCACCACAGTTTTTAGCCTCTCAGCTTTAGCTTCATGAGGTCAGATGGTCCAGGCCAGCCACGCTGCCATCTTTATCCCAGGAGAGATGGACTCTAAGGGCACATCTCCATTGCAATGTCAGCCCAGGGGTGGCTCGCTGTGCTCAGAGCAGCACCCTGGAAGCCCCATATTCACCAGTCTCATATAATGATGATACGGTTTGTACAAAGTCTGCCTGGTGAGGTGTCATTTCAAAAGTCTTGGTCTGTTGAACATTAATATTGTGTTGGATTGTGTGTGTAGCATTAGCTGGGAAGTTTTGCTCTGTGTGTGTTACTGAGATGAGGTTGGGAAATGCCCCCCACCAGCCTTTCAGGTGTGACAAGGGAGGAGCCAGACTCGCTGCTGGCCCATTAAAGGGATCCACACTCCCAAGGACTATCCCAGGAACCGGGTACAATGCAGACTTCTCCGAGATAGCACAGCGACAATGGACACTGCTTGACTCACATCCTAGCAAAGGTACTTCCTAGCCAGTTGGAAGAAACTATGAAAGGGGGGTAGAGACATTATGAGTTAGCCTCTCTCCCCCACAACTCAACAGCTGGAAACACACCTGGATGACAAAACTGATTCAGAAATCAGAAGAGAATAATAATAGTACATTCAAACCAAAGTCCCCAAACAGACTAGTAGTGGTTTTTCAGCAGAAAATTTTCAGTTTGGGGAATTCTGTTTTCTCAGTCAGACTTTGCCAAGGGAAGCAGAGAGAAAATGGTTGAGTTGCCTCCTTCAGAACAGCTTGGCCTAGGCACTAGCTCTGGTTCACTGTTGTGGCCTTGCTCAGGTTGGGGGTAGTTTAATTATTTGGGGAGGTCCCAGGGTGTTTGGGGGAGATTATGAGGCTGTTCCCTTTTGAGATAAAAACTAAGAAATGCCGGACTAGAGAATTGTTTTAGAAATCTGGTATTTAGACATTTTATTTGAAGCAAAGGGGGGGGGGGGGGGCGATTCTGAGAAGGTTTTTGTTTGCAAGAAGCAACATTGTTTGATCTGTCATTGTACCAAAGGGGGGAGATGGTTGTCTATAAAGGAGGGTGAAGACTAAATGCAGCCGCTGAGGATGGGAGTTGAACCCATGTGCGCAGAGCACAATGGATTAACAGTCCATCACCTTAACCACTTGGCCACCTCATCTGAGCTATCAAGAAGTGGACAGGAGGAGAAATCTAAGGCCGGCAGAGATAGGGCCACTAAGGAGTTTTTAAATACTAAGCGTAAGCAGGGGCTGAATGAGCTCCCCCCTCACATCTAGTGAGGAGCTGGGGGAAGACTTCAGGAACAGGCCGTGTTTGCACAGACACCCCTACTCTGCCTAGCTATGCAGCATGATGGGGCCGCTTCCCCAAAATGACCAGTTTGGGATGGTGGTGGGTTGCAAATCACTTTAGCATTGAGTGCAATGAAATGTTATTCTCCTTCCTGTACGAGTACCTAGGCCGTCCTGACGGAGGGGTGGGTGGGTGAGGAATCGCTTTCATTGGACGGCAGAGAAGTGATTGAGGACGTCACCTTAACCCAGTGGGCCCCAAACATTTCACACTGCGCCCTCGTATCCATGGCTGTGGCCCCTCGGAAGCCGCGGTCGAGAACCGGGGCTGGGAGTGGGGCCGTTGCTTGCTGGGGAGAGGGGTGCGGACAGAGGTAAGGGGGTCGAGGCCGGGCTGGGAGCCAGGGGCCCAGGCTGAGGGGGGGTTGGGGAAGAGCTGGGACTGAGTGGGGCTCCCTCCCTGCCCTCCATGGGGGCTGGCTCAGGCCCTGAGGTGCCCCCATCAATCTTCCTCTGTGTCCCCCTAGGAGTCACGCCCCACATTTTGGGGTCCGCTGCCCTAAACTGACCCCTAGTCACTAAGCAGGGGCTAGTGATGCTAAAGCCTAGGGACAGGGAGCTTTGCCAGAGTGGAGCCTGTAGGTCACATGCTGTGGGGCTGTGACGGGCACACAGGCTCCGTGCTCTGGAACAGCTCGGAGTCAAACCCAGGCAGGAGCCTCCTCAGTGTGACCCCCCCAGGGGACGCTCTCACTGGGGGAAGCCTCCTTGGCTTCAGCCCCTCCTGGGACTGACCTTGGACCTTTCAGCCCCCCTGTTCCACACCAGGAGCTTCCTGCAGTGAGTCCACCTGAATCGGACACCTCGGAAAGCCTCACCCCCCCGAAGGGGAGTCCTGCACCCCAACTTCCACAGTCCCCAGTGACTCTCCGCCAGCGCTGTACAACAGAAGGTTTGTTAGGGGTCTGGGATCCAGCCTGGGAAAGTTCTGTGTTCGCACAGGAAGCAGGAAGATTCAGCAACGTCCATCTTGGGGAGACCCCGAACTCAGAGCCTGGGCTCTCCCCTTGAGTCCCCAAACCCAGCAGACTCCTTGCTCCCAACAGCCCAACTCAGCCAGGCCCTTTGCCCCTCGTCTGTCCTCTGTCCTGTTTCCCTGGCAACCTGCCCACCTGGCCTCCAACTCGTTCTTTGTTCTCCGACTCCTCCCGGCCAGCTGGCCTCTTGCAGCAGGTGCGCCCCGGCCAGCGGTTGCTAGGAGACAGAATTTGTGGCCATTGTCTGGGCCCAGGCAGCCAGACAGCAGCCACACCTGCCCTTTGGGGGTCTCTGCCAAGATTTAACCCCCTTGTCCCACCACCGAGATCACTGGTCCCAAAACATTTCAGGGTCATGCCCCCCACCCCTGTCCGTGCTCCCCCTGAGTCGTGGCTGGGAGTGGGGCCGCAGCTAAGGGGGAAGGGACACAGACAGGGGGAAGGGGGCTGAGGCAGGGGCCAGAGCTGGGGCTGGAGCCAAGAGTGGAGCTGGGTGGCTCCTCCTCCCCACCCCCATGGGGGCTGGCCTGGGCCCAGCTGCATCCCCCTGAATGTTACTCCATTCCCCCTGGCAGGGGGCACCCCACATTTTGGACCTTTAACCTAGATAATTGTGCAACAAATAGGGGAAACTGAGGTACACACAAGCTGCAAACAAAACATCCAGAAAATTCCCCCTTCGTCACAGGGGAGTCAGTGGGGTCTGAGCTGGGCAGCAGCACAGGAAAGTGGGGAGGTTAAACTGCAAAATATCCCCCTGTGTTCCCGCAAAAGCCTCTCGTTTATCCCCTAACCCCCTCCCCATGAAAATCTCTACCCTGCCCTGGCCCACACAGACCCCCTCACTCCAACGCAGATTTTTAACTTTTGTTACTTGTCCTTGGCCTTCCACAAACATTGTTCCCATCAAAATCATCAAAGGCTTTTACAATGAGAATGAGAAAACAAACTAAATCAAACCCAAAGAAACCGCTATCGACCTCCCCACCACACACACTTTGGGTCTGAATTTTTCTACTGAAATGTTGAGGCAATAAAACTCTCACTGCTCTTGTCCAGAAACAAACCTAAGCTCCCCATGCAGTACCTGGGGCATCTATGTCTGACCCACCAAGGCTTCAGCTCCTTTGGGGAGATTTCCAGCTGCCCAGTCCTGCTGCTATTACAGGGGAGCAATTCCTGTCAGCATTTATCTCAGCCCCGTTCTGGGCATCACAGCTTTCTCCGGGAAAGGGCAGCGAGTGGTTCTAGGGTCCAGTGATCCTCCTCCAAACCGAGCTAGAACCTGGGACTCCTTCCCCTTCCCCAGGCTGTGGGTGGGGAGGCATTTCACAGGGCTCTCGGAGCTATAGCCCGTGGCTAAGGAGAGAGAAAAAGCCTCCTACCCCCTCTGCTCTGGGGGCTGGGTTTCCTCCTGAAGCCTCTGCCCCCCACCTAGTGCCTATGGCTCAACCCTGACCCTTGCTGCTGCTCCTTGCTATAGACTGTGAAAGGAGCGGAGGCAGCGCAGGAGCCTTCTGGGGACGCAGATCTGAGGCTTTGGGAGAGACACATTGTCTGAGACATCAGAGCGCTGCAAACCCTGCAGCCACCCCCTCAATCCGGGGCCTGTTCCAGCCCTGAGTCTGGGCTACCGCGATCCCTCCCCCAGAGCAGGGCGCCCACAGATTACAGCCTGGAAATAGGCGTGTGAGACTAACTCCTGCTTTCCCTGACAGGGCCTCCCCTAGACCAAGTGGCATCCCAGGCAAGACGTGTCTTCGGTGCCCCCCCCACCCCCGCTCCATATGTTAAACCATTAAATACCTTATATTTTATTGCATTTGTAGCTCATTTCATGATTTCGATGCACAATCTGGATGCATGATTTTCCCTATCATATAAGACAATAAATGTTCATGCTAGGATGTGTAAATCTGTATTTATTCATGCCATATATAAGCAAATTAAAAATCATTTCTTTTAAGCATATACAAACTTTTAATTTTGACAGTAACTGAAATGTACTAACATCTAGCAATGGAGCACTCACCAGCACAGGGTGGGCCGGTATTAAATAGTGTTACAGTCGGAGACAGACAGCGTTAGGATGTTAACCCCAGGCCCCTTGTTCAAAGGTCACTTCTCTCGCCTTTCCCCCATGAACTGAAGTGCAGCATTTGAGAGATCCAGAGACTAGTTGATGATGTTTCCAAGGGCTAAATAGCAAGCGATGTCCATCTTGCATTGGCCAGTGTTGACTGGAGAGATGGTTTATGGAGAATAAACTTCAAGGTGAGAAGCAGCAGCCCAAAAAGGTCCCCTGCAGGTGCTGAAGTAGCTTAGTTGGGAGAGCGTTAGACTGAAGATCTAAAGGTCCCTGATTCAATCCCAGGCTTCAGCAGGCTGTTTTATCCCTCTTTCTGCAGCAGTGGGCTCTTTCCTGGAAGCACAGCACTGCCTTTACTCAATGCAAGTCCCTCATTTTGGGCTTCACTGCAGGAAAAGGCAGCATTGGCTTCTGCACCCAGTTGGCCCACCGAACCTTTCTTTCTTCTCTTGCTGCTTCTCAGCAAGGGGAAGAAAAAGAAGCTCCCCCTCAAGCTAGAGTCACAAGGGTGATGTAATGACGACTTCCTGATCCCTGGCTCCAGTCCTCTGCTCTTCCAGCTGACCCATCAAAGAGCTACTGCCAGTTTCTCCAGGTTCGCCCATCAGTGTGTGCCAGGGTGAGCACCACCAAAGTGCAGGGAATTTGAGGGCAGGGCAGGGCAGGGCAGTGCACTGTAATGGAGTTTCTGTAGTGTAGTGGTTATCACATTTGCCTAACCTGCATCAAGCAGGCGAGGCAGAACTGACACCAACTTGTCTGGGGTGTTTTCCAGAAGCAAAGCACAAGTTTGAAATACAGGCAGCATAGAAGCAATATTCATAATGTCAACTACAAAAATGATACACATCTAGAGATAGCATCATTATCAGCCAATCAGAACCTCTCCATAGACCCCTTACACAACAACCTTTCTACAATATTGGCTGCAAATATAGAACAGCGGTCGCAACGGTGATCTATACAGTTACAGATTATGTCAGTAACGTCACAGGAGGTGACACAGCATCAGTGAGACTGATACTGGAATACTGCCTCCAGTTTTGGTGTCCTCGTTTGAAAAAGATGTTGTGAAATTAGAGTTTGGGGCAGCAAAGAGCCACCAAATGTTCTGAGGGCTGGAGAAAAATGCCTTCTAGGGAGCTATTGAAAGAGCTCAACCTGTTTAGCTGATCAAAAGAAGATTGAAAGGTGACTTCACTGAAGTATTGAAGTGTCTTAATGGAGAGATAAGATTGGGTATTAAAGGGCTCTTGAATCGAGCAGAGAAAAGCATAACAATACCCAGTGGCTGGAAGGTGAAAAGACACAAATTCATATTACAATTAAGGCTCAAATATTCAACAGCGAGGATGATTCACCACAGGAACAAGCTACCAAGGAAAGTGGTGGATTCTCCATCTCTTGATGTCATTTCATGAAGACTAGATGCCTTTCTGGAATGTGTTTGCCCCAAAAGTAGCTCTTGTGTCATACAGGAGGCCTGTGATATTCAGGGGGTCAGATTAGATGCTCTAATGGTCTCTTCTGGCCATAAAGTCGACTAATTTCTGACAAACTGAGTGTAGCATTGGGAGCAGCGTCTGATGTTTCCCTGTCTAGCCGGCTTGCTGCCTAGAACGAACGCTCCTTGAGTGGGGTGATCCACAGGGAGTAGCTCAAACCTGCAAAGTGCCTGGCCAGGGGCAGGACATTGGCACAGCAAGGGAGGGGTGTGGCAGTGACATCACAAAGGCCTTTTGCAGGACCTCAGCCTATTGGTCCAAGGTGTGGGGGGGAGGTGGTGACCTCACAGAGAGATGCTGACATCAGCCAGGCAGGACGGGGCGAGGGGCCAGGGAAACCTCAGAGACCCCTGTGGCTTTGCTTCAGCAAGTCTCCTTCTCCAGGTCTCTCTTTGAGGACTGAGAGAGTATTCGGGTTCACAGACGTGAGCGCCAGGAGGAACCTCTTTCGAGTTTTCTCTTTCCCTTTCAGTGATTTTACTGGAAAACAGCCGTCCCTGTTTAGAAGGTAAGAGCCTCCTGGAGGTTTGAAACCTGTTCAGTCTGATCCATCTGGTGAGAGTTGAATTCTAGGCATGGAAAACACGAGCTTAAGGAGGCAGAATTTCATTCCGCACCTGGATTTTGTCCCTTAGAATCACTGGAGACATTGGGGTTTGTCCTTTTTGTTTCACCTCTTGCTCCATCCACTGTCTGATCCCTCTTTTCTCTTCGTCTCTTGCTTCCTTTGTCCTTTCTCCTGTTCCCCTCCCAACACCAGGTTTTTTTCTCCTGCTGATAACCGCTCACGTTAACTGATCACTCTCGTTATAGTGTGTATGGCAACAACCATTTTTTTCATGTTCTCTGTGTGTATAGATATTTCCTACTGTATTTTTAACTGCATGCATCCGATTAAGTGGGTTTTAGCCCACAAAAGCTTATGCTCAAATACATTTGTTAGTCTCTATGGTGCCACATGTTCTCCTTGTTCTTTTTGCAGATAAATTAATGGAGGTTAAGTCCATTAATGGCTATTAGCCAGGATGGGTAAGAATGGTGTCCCTAGCCTCTGTTTGTCAAAGGGTAGAGATGGATGGCAGGAGAGAGATCACTTGATCATTACCTGTTAGGTTCAGTCCCTCTGGGGTACCTGGCATTGGCCACTGTTGGCAGATAGGATATGGGGATGGATGGACCTTTGGTCTGACCCAGTATGGCCGTTCTTATGTTCTTATGAAGGGAGGGGCAGAGCCTTGCAACAGAGTTTCTGTAGTGTAGTGGTTATCACGTTTGCCTAACACGCAAAAGGTCCTTGGTTCAAAACCAGGCAGAAACATGAGGGCTTAAATTTTCCCAGCTCCTAGTGGCCTGTCCCTGCTGTTGTAGGAACAGCAGTGATTTCTATGCTCAATAGGTCTGTTATACTTCCCCCATTCCCATTTTTGTCTCCTCTCCCTCTCTGAATGCCTGTGAAGTGGCTTTCCCCCGCTCCCTCCTGCAATGCTTGTGGGATGAAGGGGCTGGTTGAACAGCTGGAAGATCAGAAGAGCTCCTAGATAGACAAGGTGTCTGGGACTCTCATTAGGCAGCACTCGCACACCCAGAGCAGGGACACTGGCTGAGGTGGAGTGTGACCCACCAGATGCAGCCAAGTCATCTCCAGTCGCAGGCCATGAGGAGCAGGTCCTTAAAAGGGGAAGGGGCCCTGTGCTCAGGAGTCACTCACAAGCTTGTACCTCCAGTGAATGCCCTTCGCCCTGACTGCCTGGCCAGTGGTTCGCTGCATTGCAGTTCATTGTGCCTCAGGAAGACTTACCTTCATCGCACCATCCATCGCGGCGCTGTGGGACACGTACCTGGCAGAATCCTGTGCCTGCCTCTTGGCTTCCCAGGGGTGGCTACTTGCAGCCCAGGAGAAGAAGGATGGTTCTGGTGAAAGGAAGACAAGCAAAGCTCTGGGAGGAAATTTGGGTGTGGGCTCTGCGCTGGGGGTGGGGGGTGGGGTGCAGGAGGGGTGGTGCAGCTCCCAAAGTGACCAGTACACACAACCCTCCGGCAGCAGCTCCTAGATGAGTGGGGCCAGGGGATCTCCATGTGCTGCTGTCTGCAGGCGCTGCCCCCAGAGCTCCCATTGGCTACAGTTCCTGGCCAATGGGAGCTGCAGAGTTGGTGCTCGGGGCAGGGGCAGCACGTGGAGACACTCCCCCCACCCCAGGGGATGCTGGGACATGCCAGCCACTTCTGGGAGCGGCACGGAGGGACGGAGGTAGAGTGGGCACGGAGCCACCTTAGTGCTGCTGGCACATCTCTGCACACCTGTTGGGGGAGGGGAGCAGAGGGCCTCCATGTGCTGCCTGGGGTAGGGGCAGAGCACGGAGCTGCCTCCCCTCCCCCGGGTCTATTCCAGGAGTGGGTGGGTGGGGTCTTTTGGCCTGCAGGGTGCAGCAGGTCGGACTAGGTGATCACACTGGTCCCTTCTGACCTTAAAGGCTCTGAGTCTAAAAGGGAGAGGGAAGTAAAGGAAATTAAAAAATAAAAATGAACAAAGCATTGTAATACCAGGATGACTCCAACTGCTCATTATATAGTCCCACCCCTTTCTTCCCACACTGGGTGTTTAACGACCTGTTGGGATTTGGGACACTGATTCTCTCATTCCATTGATAAACTGATATAACATGACTGAAATTAAACCAATTCCCAGTGGAGGAATCATCACATGGGCTGGGAATCAAACCCAGGTCAACTGCTCGGAAGGCAGCTATGCTCACCACTATACCACCAATGCATCTGGTGAAAGTCTCTGATTTTTCACACTTGGTGTCTGGTCACCTTACTTCTCAGCATGAGGCAAATGTCTCTGTGGTCTCTGCCATTCATCGTGGGGAGTTTCCCCACTGATAACAGTTCTTGCTGGGTTGGGGAGGGGAGAGAGAAGAGGCGTTTATTCTGTTTCATTCCTCTCCATTTTCTGTTCCTCCCCTTCCCTTCCAGGGTCCTCCCTTCCATTTCAGACTGTGCAGTGACACCCTCCCCGCACCCAGGACTCTCGAGCCTCTGGAGCAGCACGATCCTATGAGATCCTCAGTGACCAAGGGTCTTTTCTAACTTCCATGAGACCCAGCTTGAATCTAAAGGAAGCGCTCTTCCTTCCTGGGGATCCTCTCTCCCTTCCTGGTGTCGAAGAAAAACTCAGTTCTCACTTTTTGTTTGGATGCAGCAAAATCAAATACTTTATTATTTCTCCAGTAATTACCATGGAGGGAGAGAGTGCCATAGGACACAGGGTCCTGGACAGGTCTCTCAACTGGTAAACAATCACAGCAAGCCTTTATACCTTTTACAGACAATTTCTAGCAATAATACAGACAGTAAAAAACAACAAATACATTTTGTTTATACATAAGCTTTCCTGCTATCTCACTAGAAAAACAAGACTGCACATTGCAAGGTCGTAATAACTTTCACACAATTCACTCTGTCTTACATTATCTTGCTTCCTCACGTCACCAGGGTCACAGTTAACCTAACTCATGCTAACTAACATTCATTAAGATCTCTTCAAAACCTTGTTAATTATTTACTGGCTTCCACACTCCCCCCTTTTGTACTTCTAGTACAACAAACATTTCAAATCCCAATTTGCATCAAACCATGGATATCAGATTCTACAGCAAATATGTCAATCTTAGGGTTTTCATGGGATGTAATGACAATGCATGATCAGCACGAACATGAAAGGTATTGCTATTCTTACGTTATTTACAACAACAACAACAATATAATCCTAAATTAACTAACAACACTACAAATAATAACAATCCTATAGGAATAATATAATGGGGCTGTTGTACAATCGTGAACACAAAGCACAAAACATCATACCTAGTACATAAAGTAAACACTCTATAAGCTGTATGAAAGGCATTCCTTCCAGCTTGATATACATTCTAAAACAGGGGAATTTGCCCTTGCAATTCAGAGATTCTTCGAACCTTTGGTAACAATGAAAGCAAATTTTGAAACCAATCAGGTACTATTCTAGTCCAATTAAAATATACCTGAAATCTAAGAGCTACATGTAACATTCTATCTGCAGGCCAGGAAATGATAGGATTGCCTGCAGCAGTGGTAAGATCAATATGTATATCTTGTAAAGTGGTGTCATTAACGCACACACAGCTATCATTAGCTTGAAAAAGTGGGTGTCCTGTCAGGGTAGTTCCTTGACCTCCACCCTCTCAACAAATATTGTCATAAACAGTGACAACTTCCCCTAGCTTCAGTTTATAGATACACTGAGCTGTGGTGGTTCTAACGGCCAAAATGTCCATTGACTCTCTATTCTTATCCAAAATGTCAGGTGTCATTCCAGGGGTACTGTCTAGAAATCAGTTGGAGATACCAGGTGGTCTAATTTCCCCAGATGTCTCGGTAAACAATTACAGTCCCACAGGCATCCTCCCCATGGACACAGCAGGATTCGGTATGTGGGAGCCCACACCCACCCTAACCGGTCCATATGCTTGGAAGGAGCACTGTGAATGTCCACACTTCCATCCAGAAAGTGTCCAAGTCTGTCTTCATGACCACAGATCAGATGGTACTCCTGACGTGTCTGGAAGGGCAGTGGGCCAAGTCTAGTCCAGATCCCACTGCAATGCCGTCCCAGCCTCAGTGATATTCAATACCATCTCTGTCAGTAACTTCTGGGTCATAGAACTAAGGGTGGAAATTACATGTAACTCAGCAACTCCAGCCTGTACTGAAGATAGCTGAGCTTCAAAAATAAGACTAGTGGCCTTTTCTAGTTGCCCCAATTTCTTATCATGTTCTTGGCCTGGAAGAATAGTCCAAATGGCTACTACACTATTGGCCAGATGAAATAACCCAGCCCTTTTTGTTGTGCTAATCTAATGGTAGCCCCTTGTGAGCAATCTGGGTATGTAGAAAACTGGATAAGGGCAATGTCAGGTAAAATCCAATTAGGGAGGGCAATACATACTGAAGGATTTATCCAGAACACAGGGCGCAGCCTGTAGAATAAACCCCAAAATCCAATTAATACCACAGTCCCAAGCATGGGTCCCACAAAGTTCTTCCTGCCAGTATGTAATTCTTTGTTTCTTCACCAGGGTCAGTTCTCAGTGTCCTTTTCAGTCAGGAATTCCTGGACTTTGGCAATGTCAGTGGAGTGAGTGTGTCTTCTTCTTTCCCAAAACAATCGAGGTTTAGCATCCTACAGGGGAGAGGTTTCCAGCACATATCACCCTGTAATAGCTGTGCTCTTTTCTAGAAAAGTCTAAAGGCACAGTTGGTCTGTCAGTGGTCAAGGGAGCTTTTTCCCTGCCGTCCAGAAGTACAGTAGAACTAGAAGAAAGAATAGGCTAATCATCAATAGGAAAATTCTTCTGATGTGGAGGGGTCTTTTTGCAGTGAGAATCCTGGGTCCAAGCAGTCAGTTTGTGGCACTTCACAGCGGTGTCGGTAGTCAGCAGGACTGGGAAAGGGCCTTTCCAGCATGGAGCCAAGGCAGTCTTTCGTTGATGGATCTTTATGTAGACCCAGGCTCCTGGTTCCAACGAGTGGCAAGGTTGCACAGGATCCTTTGGTAGTGCTTCCATCACCTGTGTATAAAAAGACTTAACACATTTCATTAGTGCCTGACAATATTTAAGCATTATGTTATCCAGCAAATGAATGTCCATCTGAGCTGGGGCTAGCGGGGGTGCAGTTGGTAGTCAGCATTGGGTGTCCTGTCAAATTTCATGAGGGCTGAGTCCAGTCGTTCGATTGGGAATGGTTCTCATACACCTCAGTGCCAAAAGAAGGGCATCCGGCCACCTTAAGTTCGTTTCAGCACAAATCTGGGCCAGTTTATTCTGTAAAATCCCGTTCTGGCGTTCCACTGTCCCAACTATGGGTGGTGAGGGCAGTGAGTTGCACATAACTCCTTCACAATCGGTCCAGTAAAAATGAATTCCACGATCACTGTTGATACCCACAGGGATGGCAAAACGTGGCACAAAATCTTTAAGCAAAATGTCACAACAGTCCTGACACCTGCTTTCCTTCAGGGAAAAGCTTTAACCCAATTGGTAAATACATCAACTAAAACAAGTACATATCCATAACCACAACATGTAGACATCGAAATAAAATCAATCTGAATATTTACAAAAGGTCCCCAAGGAGGAGAGTGGGCTGGCCGCTGCACACCAATCTCGTGTAACTGCAGCAAACATTTCCCCCCCCTTCTTCCCTTGGTAGGCAGCCAAGCGGTGTCCTTGACTGGGGCCAGCGCATGTTAGCCATTCTCTACTTGGCTTTTTTTTTTTTCTTCATTTAACCTACAAAG